>NC_056751.1:153684993-153914993 GCF_019279795.1 Protopterus annectens
CCCCTGCAAAAATTATTCTTTTTCAATATTTTTTACATGTGTTTGAGAAGTTGGATTTCAAACACATTTGTTCTGCTACTTTGTATTTGATATTTTTTGCTTCAAGTTTCATTACTTAGGAGTGATATAGCCTTGGCTTATCCATTATGTGTTCATAATAACATTGTGCATTAAGAAGCTAATGGTCTCACATTCATAGCCCCAGATCATCTTACTGGTAGGTGTGGCAAAGGTTTTCGTCTTTTACCAAACATATCGATGATCGCATTTGTGAACACTTGCCTAGGCCATGAATCCATGTATCTCTTTGAATCTCCACCGTTCATCCTGAATCTCTACCTGAGAATTAAAAGATCATGTCTTATCCTGTGGGCACCATGGTTGCAAAGACAACTTGCTTTCATGTTCATTGTCTATGTGTCTGTCCTGTACTGATACTAGTCTGGACATTGGCACCCTAATCCTGTAATAGGAAGATCCACCACATTACAAGGTCTACTGCATGCAGCAGTTCCTATCATTCATCTAGATCCTCTGAACATAATTTCAGAAGTTCTTGACTCCACCAGGAACCTTAAACTTGGTGCAAGTGTGAAACAGAGTGGAAATGTTTCTCTATTTGGACAAAGTGTCATCACATCACTTCACTATTGTGATGGCAGTTCTTGGCTATCTCATGATGAAGGTACAGATTTCTGCTATCTTATTGCATAAAAACATGCTATAGGGCTGGACACTGACCCAACTAAAACTTACTAAAATTTTTTGAACTGGGATCTCCACCTGCAACTTCCCGTGAAGAATCTTTCTGCTCTTTATTAATTTATTACTTGAATTTTATTGTAGATATGTTAACATATTTTCAGATATTTCTCTTTGAGTTGAAGTGTCAATGGCTCTGAAGCTCATCTCCTGGAAGTCTGAGAACCTGCTGGTCATGACTTCCACTAAGCATATTTCTGAGGTACAAGCATCCTGTTTGGTGTTCTACAAAGTGTGGATGTCTCTTATGGCCAATGACTGCTGCTTTCCAGAGGTGGTTTCTAATCTGCCATTTGGCCAATCTATTAGCTGCCCTTTTATATACCGAAGTCAGAACCCAAGGAGAAATGTGCACTCTAATTTGAAACTTCATTGTAGAATATTTGCTTTTGATCAAATCTTGTTGAATGAAAAATAAATATGATTTTCATGGGTCCTGTCAGGCACTGGTATTTGGCACAATCCCTACAAAAATCAAGTTAATTTAATCCCTTGAAGAAATTTGAGTTTCAGGGTTTTCATATCAAATGGACTACACCCATTCATCACTAGTTGTGATCTTACCTCTGTTGACTGTGCAAGTTTATGACCCCCAACCTATTGTTCATATTCTTTGCTCCTGGTCAATAAAAAGAAATGGTGTGGAAGAGGTCTAAGAGAAAAAAGAACACAAAGCATATTTAGAAGTGATAGTCTAAAATGCACTGAAAGAAAAAGAAGCAGAGTATTCTCTCAGCCGGATAATTTCCCATGAATGATGCAAATATGGTAGATGTTTGGTACATCACCAGTCCCAAAGAAAGCCTCTGCAAGTAAGGTGTCTGCGGGGTCCTAAAACACTATAGTAAACCAGAAGTATGACCAGCAGACAGTGGAGACCAAAATAAATATATAAAGTGTATCAAACAGACTGGTTTTGGCTTGTATTTATCACAAATACTTTATCAATGTGAAAAAACATAAAACATACACCTCTTTTATAGTGTGTCATCAATCCTAAAGCCAATCACAGATGTTCATTTAACCCAGGTGAAAAAGCCCTCCCAAACATTGAGCAATTCATGCCTTCCAGTTTTATTTGGTTGCAACCCAATGATTTTATCTATAATTGTAAATTGGAAGCTTACAGTCTTGTGTATTAAAGTGTGTTTATATAGAGCGTTAGTGTCACGCTGGTTCTTAATTTCACTCATATGCTCAGAAATTCTATGTCTCACTGCCCTAGATGTTTGTCCAACATAAACAGCTGATCATTGACACATTGCTAAATAAACAACCCATTCCGAGCTATAGTTGGCAAAAAAAGGAATCTCAAATACCATGCTAGTATTCTTGCTACTGAAGCACATAGTTTTCAGCATTATGCAGCAGTGTCTACAATGTCCACATGGGTGGCTCCCCTTAACAAACCCACCTTTGATGGTACTTTGTTTTTTCTCCCTAGGTATACGACAACTATGTTTGTAGTGATTAAAATATGATGCTACATTTTTCCCATTTGGTGTCAGAATCCTTCTGTTTATATTGCAAGAGTTCATCCCTGTTAATCTCTTTCAGTATAAACAGAAGGATTCTGACACCACAACAAAACTTAGGTTTGTGACCACATATGGGAGGAATACAGGGGTGCTTATTGATAGTGTAAGTCGGAATTGGAATATTCTTATGGCAGAAAATAAATTATTAGTGGTCCTTGGGGATAGGTGCAGTTTCTCATACAGAAATGGGAAAGATTTAGCATCATATTTTAATCACTGCAAACATAGTTGTCATATACCTAGGGAGAAAAAACAAAGTACCATTGAAGGTGGGTTTGTTAAGGGGAGCCACCCATGGGGACATTGTAGGCACTGCTGCAGAATGCTGAAAACTATGTGCTTCAGTAGCAAGAATACTAGCATGGTATTTGAGATTCCTTTTTTCGCCAACTGTAGCTCAGGGGTTGTTTATTTAGCAAATGTGTCAATGTTCAGCCTTTTATGTTGGACAAACGTCCAGGGCGATGAGACATAGAATTTCTGAGCATATGAATGAAATTAAGAACCAGCGTGACACTAACGCTCTATATAAACACACTTTAATACACAAGACTGCAAGCTTCCAATTTACAATTATAGATAAAATTACTGGGTTGCAACCAAATAAAACTGGATGGCATGAATTGCTTAATGTCAAGAAGAAAAAATGGATAATTAAACTGGGAGGGCTTTTTACACCTGGGTAAATGAACATCTGTGATTGGCTTTAGGATTGATGACACACTATAAAAGGGGTGTATTTTTTATGTTTTTTTCACATTGATAAAGGCTTTGTGATAAATACAAGCTGAAACCGGTCTGTTTGATACACTTTATATATTTATTTTGGTTTCCACTGTCTGCTAAAGATGTTTGGTACGTGCCTTATTAATTTTATTTTCATTTTTTGTAACTGATATATATATATATATATATATATATATATATAAAATATATGTGTGTGTGTGTATGTATCTGTATATATGTATATATATATATATATATATATATATATATATATATATATATATATATATAGAGAGAGAGAGAGAGAGAGATTCACTTTAGAAGCTTGAATGCCCATAACACTGAAATTTAAAATATTGAGACCAAAAGCTTGAAAATTCAAAACGCTGAAAATTCACAACACTGAATCCCATAACATTGAAAAAAGTTAGGAAAGTAACATGTACTATATTCCAGGACAACTACATACTGAAACAAATAAAAACAAACCACATTACACTTCTCCAACTATAAACAGGGGGCAGGGCCCTCTGCACCCCCCATGTGGGGGGAGGCACTCCCCCACAACCCCTGCTACTTAAATATTTCAACTCTGAGATCGGGCTGCACTACACTAAGATGTGTTATGTTGTAGTATAGCAAGTAAGAAGGGAACATGACTGAGGTTACCTATGAAATCCCGGTAAGTATTGGAGAGATATATAGTAATGTGTAATGTTTTAACATTAGGGTTGGGAGGGTGGCCTAATGGTTAAGGTGTTTGCCTTACAAACACAAGGTGCAGGGTTTGAGTCTCACAAGGGATAACTGGCTAGGCTTAAAATGGCTCGCAAGGGCAATTAGCTTAGTACTAACCTATGAACAGTGAAGTATTGTTTCTAAGAGAAGGTTAAGGATAGTTTTTTACAATTTAAACATGCAGTCATGAAGAGCGGAATGTTATGTTTGCCATTTTGTTCTGTGTAGTGCAAACTTGGAGTTGATATATTTAACGCATTCCCTCCAGTGCAACCCTTTTGAGTGTGTACCTTTAACTCCCAGTGGGTGTGACTTGAGCCTTTAAAAATGAAGTTATCACCTTACAGTTCTAACAAATACTCACTGACATAGGTCAAATATCAATACAATTGTGTTTGTCATCATGTATGTTTCAAGATAAAATATTCTGATACCTTGTATGTAGCATGGTTTTGTAATTATTAATCCAAATATGAACAAGCAATATTTGACGCCTAGAGGTGCAGTAGGAGGTAAATGCAGATACACCTGGAGATATCACTTGGATGTAATGAGTTAAGTAATAGGGGGTGTGGTGGGCACAGCCCCCCACATGGGGGTGCAGGGGGGCTTGCGCACTGCTTGTAGTTGGAGAAGTGTAATATGGCTTGTTTTTTATTTGTTTCAGTATGTAGTTGTGTTAGAATATATGAAATGTTGGTTTACTATGTATTTTCAGTGTTATGTGATTAAATGTTTTGAATTTTCAGTGTTTTGAATTTTCAAGCTTTTGGTCTCAATGTTTTGAATTTTAATGTTATGGGCTTTCGAGCTTCTAAAGTGAATATATATATATATATATATATATATATATATATGTATATATGTATATATATATATATATGTATATATATATATATATATATATGTATATATATATATATATATATATATGTATATATGTATATATATATATATATATATGTATATATATATATATATGTATATATATATATATATATATATATATATATATATATATATATATATATATATGTGTGTGTGTATAAGATCTAGCCCGCATATGAACGTTTGTATGCAGTTTATTTAGGATTGTGTACTCCAAGCGATTTTCTTCTTTGACTGATTTCTTGCTGCTTTCTGTGCTTAGAGCTGTATGAAAGTAAGGCAGGTTTTTATCAAATTATTGTCTGTAAAATAATATACAAGCTAATCTGAAGAGAGGGACAAATACATCAGATGTGTCATGACTATAGTTCTCGTTTTCTGCTGTACAGGTAGAGCTATACATATCAAGGATACATGTCTCTGACCTGGCAAGTGGGCAGTAGGAGCATTTGTTTTGCAAGGGATGAGTGTTACAGGGAAATAACATATTGCCCAGGGGTGTTGTAAGGCCTGAAGTGCAGGTGAAGGGCCTCACCACCCATGAAAGATTTGATATTTCCCTGTCATGGACACACTGAATGGCATTACTATCCTTAGAAAATTTGCTGTTGGTGAAGTTGTTTTATATTTCTATGTTTTATATATTTGTATTTTTGATGTAAAGGTTACTTCACCTTATGATTAAAAGCTGATATAGGATATGCAATTGTGAAGGAAATATTTTATAGCCAAAATACAAAAGTTATATAAGCATTTAACAGATAATTTATGACTACACTCAACATACACAAACACACATACAAAGAACCAGATACACACACACACACACACACACACACACACACACACACATACACACACACACACACACACACACACACACACACACACACACACACACACACACACACAGAACCAGATGCAGATTCTGATGCAGAGATGCAGACATACTCACACACACATTTACACAGACAAAGCCAAACAGACCAAAAGACACAGACACACACAAGATTTTCCATGGTGATACCTTGCTTTTCCTGCATGGTTTGAATCTGATCTGGTTGCTATGAGATAAATGAGAGGATCAGACTAGTGTGGAGCTCCTAGTAGCTATTGCTGAGCTCTCTAATGCCAGAGCTGCTGTTTTACTTTGCCCTTAACTTTTTAGCTGTCTTCTCCTAGCACTTTTTCTGGTCTGTTTTGTGGAAGACATGGTTAGTGAACAGTGAAACAAAGGATAGTTTTACTCATGGCATATGGATTTCTTGTCATAAGTAGACTATCTGGCTTTATTGCCGGCTCTCCCTGTATGTTACTAAATGTCTTTCCAACATAACTGCTCAATGGTGATTTGTTTTGTCCATATCCATTTTCTAAAATATGTTATCTACAAACTGCAATTCAAGCTGCTCGGCTTGGTGATTGTGCAACTGCAGAGTACCTTGAAACTGAGTGCTTTTCTGAAAAAAAAAAAAAAAAAAAGAAAAAAAAAAACACCATTTGTTTCTCTGCTGAACCTGATTTAGTTACTCAGTACGTGATTTCTAAAAAAAAAGTGCAGCTGCATATCTTCCCTGTTTCAGTCATGCACTCCTTGTCCCCTTAACTCATTCCCTCCAGTACAGCTCTTTTGACTGTGTACCTTTAACTCCTAGTGAGTGTGGCTTGCGCCTTTAAAAAAATGAAGTTATCACCTTACATTTCAAACAAATATTCATATCACTGTAACTGTAAGTGTTAAAAGAAAATTGTAAATGGCAAACTATTCACGATAAATTAATCTTTACATTAGTGGCATTCATTCAGTTTAATGTTTTAAACTGGATTTTAAATGCCAAAATAAAGGCAGTGAATATTATTTATTTTTATTTATTTATTTACATTTGTTGACCGGGAGTGTCCGACTGGACGTAGGTCCACTTTCAGCGGAGGCCCGGGGAGAAAAGCTCCACAGTTAAAATATACAGACAGTAGTTACATTGGATTTACATAGCAATTAACAATTTGAACATGGCAATTAACAATTACAAACATAGTTACAGATGAAGAACATAGTACATCAGTAGACAACTAGCATCTTTATCATCTGCAAAGTACATAAGACATTAACAATTGTTACAATAAGAAGTTCCTGCTGTATAATAAGTAGTTAGGCTTATGAGCATCCGAGCTTGCTATAATCAAGGCAGTTAGTGGGGTGGAAAGAAAGGTAGTGGGTGGATGGGGTGGGTGATATTAGAGTGGGAGTTGCAAGGGCATAGCCAGCATGTTTTTAGGCGTGCTTTTAGTAAAGTTTTGAAGTGGGTGCATAATGGTACAGAGGTAATTTTGGGTGGGAGGGAGTTCCATAATTTGGCTATAGTGCAAGAGAATAGTGCTTCACCAGCAGAGTTATTGGCTTTAGTGATCTGCAAGTGATTTTTGTTGCTGGATCTTAGTGGTCTGGTGGTGCGATAGGGTTGGAGTAGATTCTGGAGGGATGGGACATTTAGTGGATGGTTTACAAGTTTGTGGGTGAGTGTGAGTTGACACCATTGAAGGAGGTGAGGGAGTTCAAGCCAGCCCAGTTCAGCAAGTGAGAGACAGTGGTGACTACGGTAGGATGCCCCTGTGGCGAATTTGGTGATTTTGTTGTAGCAGGTCTTTAGCTTGTTTAGATCGCATTGCCTTAGGTTGGTATATATTGGAGAGGCATAAAGTAGGGTGGAGATAAGGTGGGAATTTGCTACTGAAATCTTTGCTGCTTTGGTGAGAAGTTGCTTATTTGTGTATAACGCTCCTAGTTTTTTGTGGACTTTTTTATGGTCATGGATATGTGAATGTCAAATTTTGTTTATTGTCTATTTCCTCTCCTAGCAATTTGGTGTGTTCTGTTGGGTGTATAGTGGTGTTGTCATTTGCTGTGATGTTAAAGTGAGAGTTGTTTTGAGTATGTTTGGTGGGTTGGAAGATGAGTAGTTTAGTTTTGTTTGGGTTGAGTATTAACTGGGCATTGGATAACCAAGTTTCAACAGAAGAAAAGGCTTCCTGTGTGACTTTTTGCAGTTTGGGTAGGGACTGGGCTGAGCAGATGATGGTTGAGTCATCCACGTATTGTATGAGTGTGCCATGCTTGGTGGCAGAGGTTAGATTATTGGTGAAAATAGAGAAGAGTAGGGGTCCAAGGATGGAACCTTGGGGAACCCCTATAGAAACAGGTAGTTGGGGAGATATGTCATTCTGCCATACAACGGATTGTTGGCGGTCAGACAGGTATATCTGAAACCAGTTGGTGACTGATTTAGAGAAGGATAGGTTATTGAGGACAGAGATGAGTTGTTTGTGTGGGACCATGTCAAATGTTTTAGATAGATCTAGGAAAGTAGCAGAGGAGAGATAGCCATTGTTTTTATGCTGAAGGATAGTGTTAGTAAAGGAGAGTAAGGCAGTGGTGGTGCTTTGGTTTGGTCAGAAACCATGCTGAGTATTGGAAAGGATGTTGTTAGTAAGGAGGTAGCCTGAGACCTGAGAGTGAATGCATCTCTCTAGTATTTTGGAGAGTGGAGAGAGAATAGCTATGGGGTGGTAATTGGTTAGTTCTGTGGAGAGGCCGCCTTTGTGGTGGGGAATTATATGTGATACTTTCCATAATGTGGGAACGTAACTTTCTGACAGAGATCAATTAATCAAGATGGATACTGGGTAGGCCAAAGCATCAGCTGCGATTTGTAGGTATTCACTTGGGAGGTTGTCTGCTGCTAATTTGGTGGGCTTAAGTTTAGTTAAGAGTTTTTTTTATGTTGGAGGTAGGAACAGGAGAAAAAGAGAAGACAGTGGGGAAATTACTAGTAGAAGGTGTGGGTTGGAGGGGAGGGGGGTTGTGTTGTCTAGCTAGTGATAGTATGGTTTGTGTGAAGTGTGTGTTGAATGAGGTAGAAATATTTTCGGAGGAGTGAGGGATGTTAGGAGGAGGGGTACTGACTTTACCTGGGTGGAGGATGGAGTTTATGGAGGACCAGAATTGTTTGGGGTTGTGTTGGGAGGAGTCTAGGGCAGACTGGTAGTATTGGAATTTGTCCTGTTTTATTAGCTTTTTGACTCTATTGCGTAGTTCTAGGAATTTCTGTCTAGTTGAGGGGGTTTTGGTTTTGCGCCAGTGTTCCCAGGCTTTATTCCTGTTTTTCATTTCTGACTTAGTGGTTTTCTGTAGCCATGGGGAGGGTTGAACTTTGGTTCTGGAAAGTCTTATGGGAGCGTGGTAATTAAGGATGCTCAGGAAGGTAGTATTAAAAAATTCAACTGCATCATCAAGACTGAGGTACTTCAGAGGATGCCAGTTACATTCTTTGAGGGATGAGATGAATGTGAGTTGGTTAAAGTTTAGTTTTTTACGTATTTGACAGTAGATGACAGGTTTAGCTTGGTATAGGTGTTTTTTGAGTGGGAATGTTGGGGAGTGATCACTGAGGCTATCTGATAAGCAGCCTGTTATATATGACTGGGGGCTCTTACTGACTATTATCCAGTCTAGGGTAGTGTGCTTGTTGGAGTTTTTATTTATCCTGGTTGGCGACTGGACTAGTTGGGTGAAGCCATTAAGGTTTAGATGATGAGTTGGATGATTGCCAGAACAGGATTGCCAGTCAATATTGAAATCACCTAAAATGATAGTTTCTTGGGGGAGATGGTGGGTAGACCAGCTGAGGAGGTTTTCTAGTGGAGGGATGTTTTGGCCGGGTGGGAAATAGCATCCAATTATGTTGATGGTTTTATTTTGGTTTATTTTGAGGTTGCCTATTTGTGGAGCTGATGGTTTTAAGATCTGGATGTTTAGATACTGTATAAATATTATAGCTTCACCATCTCCTTTCTTGTTTAGCCGGTCTACTCTTAGTATGCCGTAACCGGTAGGGAGGATTTGCTCACTGGTAATGTGAGGTTTTAGCCAGGTTTCTGTCAGGATGACTATATCTGGGAGTATAAGTCTTTGGTGGCATGGAGTTCATGGACTTTGTTGGATATACTTCTAATATTTAGGCTTAGAAGAAGGAAGTCACATGGCTTTCTGTTGGCTGTTATTTGGGAGAAGTTGTGGTTTCTAGTCTGATTATGAGGAGTGGGGTTGGAGATGGTAGGGCCAGGGTTGGGATGGATGTCTCCATTTAGGGCTAGTTTTAATATGCATAAGTTTTCTCAGTTTTTGAATGTGTTTGTTTATTAGGGAAATTTTATGATTGTGCTTTGTGGATAATAGGTATAGTGGGAGGGTTACTATGTTACATTGTAGGGATGCTTTATGTTTGAGTAATATAGTTGAAAAAAATATGTAGGGGGTGCATAGGGATGGCTGGAGTTGCTGGGAGGGGAGCTGAGTGAGGGTGAGACACGAGTGGTGGTGTAAGTGGTAGTACAGTGGTAGTGGTTGAGTGGGGGAATGATGGAGTTTTGGTAGGATGTAAGATATGCAAGAAGAGTGCATGCAGTGAGCATAGGTATGGTATGCTTATACATGTTAGCTGAGGAGGAGTGATAGCAGTGGGAAGATGGAGAAGGTAGTGTTGGGTTTAGTGCCGTGGTTGGCATTTGGAAAGATGGAAGGGGTTTGCATGTGTAATAAAGGTAGGACCACTGGGGGTGGGAAGGAATAGGGGGCAGAGTGGGGAGCAGAGCGGGCAGGAAACAATCAGGTAACAGATTAAACTGATAAAAGAACATATGATAGTGAATGCGGAGACTCAGGTAGGTACCCTGTATTTCCACGATCAGTTAGCTGTGTCCCAGTTCAGGCAGTTATAGTAAGTTTTAAGGCAGGGCTGAGCATAAGGTGCTCAAAGGGTGGTTGTAGTTTTAAAAATGGTGCCTGCCACAGGCCCACAGGTAATATTTAGTAACTTTGGGATTGGCTTAAGGAAATAAACAGGGATGGGGGAGGGGGAGAACAAGGGTGTGAGCAGGCTGTTCTTTTGTACTGCTGCAAATGAGCCAAAGCAAAGACAAGTTTGTGTTAAGAAACAATCAGAATTGACCAAGAACTGCTCTGAAGCTGTAAGTCATTTCTTAACCATTTCTCATGTGGAAAAACAGGATAACCGTGTATCAGTAGGCTACTGTGGTCTTAATTTAAATTAACAAACAGACAGTATTAGATCAGTTATAGATACTATTTGCTAACAAAAGAGAAAATGAAAGATGAGTGTGTGTGTGTGTGTGTGGGGGGGGGGGGTGTTTACAAGCCAAAGCAGAGTGCTCTCCAGGGGATAATGAATATTGGCTCAAACAGGTAGACACATACTCAAAGTCAACTTTAGCTGTTTGCGTTTGCAGACCAGGACTGCGCTTTTCTTATAACAATGTATCCACCGGTTGGATAAAAGATAAAGGTGGTACCACAGCTGAATACATAGAGTGAAAACAAGAGTACAAAGAGGAGTAAGCACTTTTGAGATGGTAAAGATATATTATAAAGATTACAAAAAACAAACTGAGCAAATAGCTACTGCATACAGGAAAATATGTCATGAATTAACTACTAGTATATGCAGATACTGAGCCAAATGGCAAAACACATCAGTGAGAAGGGACCTTAGCTGACAGTTATGCAGTCACAGATAAAAATATAGTGAGCAGCACTCGGTCCTGGGTCTCTAACGTGATTCTATCCACCAGTAACAGCACAATTATATAGAAATAATTAGACACCAGTATGAGCTGTCTACACAAAACACATATATACGAATAACATTAGTTAACAAGGTGCAGCTATGCAAATAGACCATACTATTATACTAAAAACAACTTGGTTAAGACAAACACAATGCTAGCATGCCATAGTAACTTCCAGTAATAAAGCATAAGTCATATTAGATGTCTAACACATTCAACATAAATAAGCATATATAGTTGTAAAACACTTACTGGAGAGACACTGAGCTCCTCATGGGGCATGTAGCAGAGTGGATTGTAGTTTTAATAATGGTGCCTGCCACAGGTAATATTTATTAACTTTGGGATTGGCTTAAGGTAATAAACAGGGATGGGGGAGGGGGAGAACAAGGGTGTGAGCAGGAAGATCTTTTGTACTGCTGCTAATGACCCAAAGCAAAGACAAGTTTGTGTTTACGAAACAATCAGAAATGACCAAGGACTGCTCTGAAGCTGTGAGTATTTTCTTAACCATTTCTCAGGTGGCAAAACAGGATAACCTTCTATCAGTAGGTTACTGTGGTCTCAATTTAAATTAACAAACACACAGTATTTATTCAGCTATGGAAACTATTTGCTAAAACTGGAGAAAAAAAGGGAAAATGGAAGATGAGCGTGTGTGTGCATGGGGGGGCGGGGCTGCTTACAAGCCAAAGCAGAGTGCTCTACAGAGGATAATGAATATTGGCTCAAACAGGTGAACACATACTCAAAGTTAACTTTGCCATAAGCCATTTTTTAACCATTTCTAAGATGGAAAAACAGGAAGACCTTGTATCAGTAGGCTACTGTGGTCTCAGTTTAAATTAACAAACACAAAGCATTTGATCAGTTATGGATACTATTTGCTAACACGGGGAAAAAAAGAGAAAATGGAAGGTGAGTGTGTGTGTGTGTGCGTGGGACTGCTTACAAGCCAAAGCAGAGCGCTCTCCAGGGGATAATGAATATTGGTTCAAACAAGTAGACACATACTCAAAGTTAACTTTAGCTGTTTGTGTTTGCAGACAGTTCAGACCCGAACTGCGCTTTTCTTATAACAATGTAATCACCGGTTGGATAAAAGATAAAGGTGGTACCACAGCTGAATACTTAGAGTGGTGTTAGGTCTAGAAATGAAGAACACTGAGAGGAGTAAACACTTTTGAGATGGTAAAGATATATTATAAAGATTACAAAAAACAAACTGAGCAAATAGCTACTGCATACAGGAAAATATGTCTTGAATCAACTACTAGTATATGCAGGTACTGAGCCAATTGGAAAAACACATCAGTGAGAAGGGACCTCAGCTGACAGTTATGCAGTCACATATAAAAATATAGTGAGCAGCACTCTGTCCTGGGTCTCAAATGTGATTCTATCCACCAGTAACAGCACAATTATATAGAAATAATTAGACACCAGTATGAGCTGTCTACACACAACACGCATACACAAATAACATTAGTTAACAAGGTGCAGCTATGCAAATAGACCATACTGTTATACTAAAAACATCTTGGTGCAGACAAGCACAATGCTAGCATGACGTAGTAACTTCCAGTAATAAAGCATAAATCATATTAGATGTCTTACACACTCAACCTAAATAAGCATATATAGTTGTAAAACACTTACTGGAGAGACACTAAGCTCCTCATGGGGCATGTATCAGAGTGGATTGTAGTTTTAAAAGTGGTGCCTGCCACAGGTAATATTTATTAACTTTGGGATTGGCTTAAGGTAATAAACAGGGATGGGGGAGGAGGAGAACAAGGGTATGAGCAGGCAGTTCTTTTGTACTGCTGCTAATGAGCCAAAGCCAAGACAAGTTTGTGTTTAAGAAACAATCAGAATTAACCAAGGACTGCTCTGAAGCTGTAAGTCATTTCTTAACCATTTCTCAGGTGGAAAAACAAGATAACCTTGTATCAGTAGGCTACTGTAGTCTCAGTTTAAATTAACAAACACACAGTATTTGATCAGATGTTCATCGTGTTTCACTGCTGCAGTCATTACACTCGGGTTATCCTGCCGTCAGGCGGTCCCGCAGTCTGCCAGAGTTCCAAAGTCTTGGTCCGGCATCGGTTGATATCGCTTCTTCCCTGACGTCAGTGCGCCAGGGGTATATAAGATGCAGCCAACGCCATTTTCTTCAGTCTTTCTTGCAGGGCAGTGCCCGAAGCAAAAGCAGTTTGCAAATGCCGGTCGGCCGACTCCTGAGTTTTTCAATACGAATTTCAAACCGAAGTCTTCAATAAAGCTAAGTACCCCGTTGGGGAAACTTTTTCTTGCCTCAGACCGATGTCAGTAAAAGTTAATAATTGTATTTCTTGTGGGAAGCAAATACCTCATAAGGATTTTCATTCTTACTGTATTCCATGCCTAGGCCCAGACCACAATGTCACTAGTTGTCAGTTTTGTGCTAGATTTAACAAGTGCACTATTAAGGGTCACTTTGGCTTTGCTCGTCATTACTTTGGCCGAAGGTTCAATTATACCATGTTGTCAAAACAACCGACGACCGCAATTCACAAAATACACAAAGACAAGGATAAAGACAGGCATCTGAGGCCAAAAATGACGATGAAGCCTCTTCTAGGCCAGTAGCCGGTTTGCCGGTTCTCAGTGCGGCGCTTTCGCAGCCCCTGACACCCGCTACCTCAGAACCACAGGCCGCCTCCGACTCCCACATGGAGACAGCTAGGCCTTTGGATTCTCAAGGTATTGGGCCTATGGAAACGAACCCCTCAGATGGGTCTGGAGCCGCTGAGCAGGCATCGGCTTCTGAGGGTGTTTTCAGACCTTCACAGCTTACCATCAGAACTACAGCCAAGTCTAAAACTCCTTTAAAGACAAAGAAGCAAGTACAGCATTCACCTGGACAGGTCTCCATGCCTAAAAAACAGATGCTTAGACTGGCCGAAGACTTAATTACTCTGATCAGGGGTTCCTATCACCCTCCTGATAAAAGGCCTAGGCAGGATACAGACTATGATTCCTCTGACCAGGTTTCCATTTCTTCGGATTCCTCTTCAGACCAGGGATACTCTTTACTCCCCCTATGAGGACTCTGATGCTGAAGAATCAATCCCTTCAACCTCTCCTCCTGAGGATTACTCTTTTGGGGTAACTTTACATACCATGAGGGAGCATTTCCACTGGGAGGGCAAGGATTATTCAGAATCCAAGAAAAGGCTCAGAGATTTCCTTTTATTGCCTCAGCACAGGCCCCTTGCTATTCCACCAGTGTTAGATATTGTGGATGATGAGTTCTCTGAATCCAGTTTAAATCCAGATTCATTGCCCCCTGCTCCAGTCAAGCCAGACAGGTACTGCAGAGTCCCTGACTCTCACAAATTTCTTTATAAAAACCCTGTTGCTGACCCAGAAACTATTTCCCAGGGTCCCAAAGGGGTAAAGGCTTCCACAGCTAAAAATCCAGTTCCCTCTGACAGGGATTCTAGAGCATTAGACAGATGGGGGAAGAAAGTTTGCACTTCTGCAACTTTAGCAGTAAGGGCTTTAAATTGCCAGTTTCACATGCTTAAATACCAACAATATTTAATGTCTCTGTTAAAACAGAAAATGCTTACAAGTTCAGAACATCCTGACTATAAGGAAATGCAGGATTTATTGCATGCAGCTGAACAAGTGGGAAAACATACTCTGCAATGTGGTTTTGATTCATTAGAGGCTTCCTGTAGAGCAGCAGTTACAGGATCTGTGATTCGAAGGCTTGCTTGGTTAAAAGAACAAAGTTTACCTGATCATGTTAAGGCAAAATTATTGGATGCTTCTTTACAGCAGGATATTTTATTTGGTGTTAAGGCAGAAGAGGTATTAAAGAAAATGGAGGATAAGGCAAAATATATGCAAACAGTGAAGGATTTCTTACAGGTGCAGCCACCTCGATTTAGCAGAAATTGGCCTTCAAAAAATTGGTCCTTTCTAGTGTCAGACAGATCACAAAGAGGCAAATACAGACGCCCAAGAGGCAGATCTCAGCCCCAAGGCTCTTACAGACCACGACAGTGGGGTGCTTTAACCCCAAAAGGAGGGGAAGACAAGTCTCAGCCTTATAGGAAACAGTCCCAATGGCTTCCCCCTTCAAAAGCCAAGCACTTACCTTTTGACAGCCCCCTTAGGGGGAAAACTAGCACTTTTTTCACAAAATTGGCGTATAATCACCCAAGACAAATGGGTTCTGAATATTGTGTCTCAAGGTTACAAGTTCCACTTTCACACTCTACCAAGGCCAAAAGGAATGCCAGACCTGCCACAAAATCAATGGGCAGATGCACAAAAACAAATCACAGCCCTCATGGACATGAGAGCTATTCAAAAAGTGCCACAACAGGAACAAGGACAAGGATTTTACTCAAGACTTTTCCTGGTCCCCAGAAAGGACAAAGCCTGGAGACCCATACTGGACCTTTCTACGCTAAATACTTACCTGGATGTCCCAAAATTCAAAATGTTGACACTACAGCAGCTTCTTCCCATGCTGGGCAAGAAGGCTTGGCTTGTTACTTTGGACCTCAAAGAGGCATACCTGCATGTCCCTATCAGACAAAATTGCAGAAGATGCCTCAGATTCATAGCTGGCTCAATGCATTATCAATTCTCTGCACTGCCCTTTGGCTTATCTACTGTGCCCAGGGTCTTCACAAAATGTCTGGCACCAGTAATTGCATTTTGCAGACAAAAAGGAATTCAAATATATCCATACTTGGATGACTGCCTTATTCAAGCAGAGAGCAAGTAAACTCTTCTAAAGCATCTGGCATTTGTAAAAAGATTACTAATTTGCCTAGGGTACACAGTAAACAAAAATAAGTCAAAACTAGTGCCCTCACAATAGATAATATTCCTGGGTGCCAGCTTAAATACAAATGGCCCAGATGGCTTATCTCACACCAGACAAACAAGGACAACTGACTCAGTACTTTCAACTGATGGCAACAAAAACCCAACTCCCTGCAAGAAAAATTCTGCAGGCCTTGGGGTTCATGGCATCCTGCATGCTACTAATTCCATATGCCAGACTGCATATGAGGAAATTACAATAGTACCTAAAAAGTGTTTAGACTCAACATTGTCACAGTTTGGAAACAGTAATACCACTTATCCCCTGCCTACAACAGGAGTTTCGATGGTGGGCACAGGCATGTCACCACAACAAGGGACAGCCTTTCACTCTACCCACAGCCAGGCAGACACTAACAACAGATGCTTTGGATTACACCTGGGGAGCACACATGGCAGGAAAATGTATTCAGGGCAAGTGGGCCACAGACCAAATGCATCTTCACATCAATCAAAAAGAGATGTTAGCTGTACAAAATGCTCTAACAGCTTTCAAGGACCTACTGCATCCAGGACAACTATTACTAAAGACATACAACACCACAGTTATGTGGTACATAAACAAACAAGGGGGCACTCATTCTTAACCCCTCTGCAGACAAGCCATGACCTTGTGGAACACAGCTCTAACCTATCAAGTTCATCTGCAAGCACAATTCCTGCCAGGAAAGAAAAATACTCTGGCAGACGACTTAAGCAGAAACATCATGGATCCTCACGAGTGGAAATTAAATCCACAAGTATTCAGCATGATAATACAAAAATGGGGGAGCCCGGACATAGATCTATTTGCCTCCCCAATGAATTGCCAGCTGCAGAAATTCTGCACAAGGACTTACCACACACAAGCATGGAAAGTGGATGCTCTCTCGCTCAGCTGGAACAGCCTAAAAGTTTATGCCTTCCCACCACTACCTCTCCTTTCAAAGGTAATCCTAAAAGCCAGACAAGAAAAGCCAAAAATGATTCTGATTGCCCTAGACTGGCCACACCAGCACTGGTACCCAATCTTAAAGAACTTAGCTCAAGGCCCACCATGGATTTTACCTCAAATACCTCATCTTCTGACTCAACAAAACAATCAGATCCTGCACAGCCAACTCAAAACCTTAAACCTGGCTGCATGGCAGATTACTTAGACAAACAGACAACACCTCTCTCTAAAGCTGTTATGGATGTCATTTTGGAGGCCAGGAGGCCTAGCACCAGGAAAACCTATTCAGAAAAGTGGAAGAGATTCTGTGCCTGGAACCAGGCTCAAAGCTTTGACCCTCTTGTCCCAAATATTCCTCAGATATTACAATACTTAACTGAGATGCTGGACAAAGACCTGTCCTTCTCATCCATTAAGATCCATGCCTCTGCCATCTCGGCTCATTACAGCACAGATCCTCCTATTTTCTCTCATCCATTGCTAAAACAGTACCTCAGAGGGGCTAAAAACATAAGACCACCCCGGAGAGCACCAACACCAAATTGGGACCTAAATTTTTTCTTGGAAAAACTAACTTTACCTACTTTTGAGCCAGCCAGTTCAGCAGAATTAAAATATGTGTCATGGAAAACTGATCTGCTTTTGGCAATAACCTCAGCACAAAGAGTCTGAGTTACAGGCACTAATGGCAGTGGAGCCTTTCATAATTTTTCACCAAGACAGGGTTTCTTTAAGAACAAACCCTTCTTTTATGCCAAAGGTGGTGTCCAGTGTGGCTCTTAACCAAACTATTCACTTGCCAACCTTTTATCCAAATCCCCAGAATAAAGGGGATAGACTTCTGCATTCATTGGACATACACAGACAGTTATGTTTCTACTTGGACAAAACAAAAGCTTTCAGGAAAACTGAGCAATTGTTTGCAGCATATGCTGCAGGATCACAGGGAAAGGCTATTTCAAAGCAGACCATTTCAAAGTGGATAGGACACTGTATCCGTTTTTGCTACACACAGCATGGAAAAACTGTACCTAGAAACATTAGTCTACATTCCACCAGGGCAACAGCCACCTCAACTGCCTACCTTACGGGAGTACCTACCAAAGATATCTTGGAAGCTGCAACTTGGAGTTCAGTGCACATCTTTACCAAACATTACCACTTGCCTCTTTATTCTAAATCCAGAGCTGGCTTCGCCACTGCAGTGCTGCAGGGCCTCATAGCCACCCCAAATCCTTTATAGAACCAGCCACCCTACCTCAGCTTTAGGATTCAACCCAAGTGTAATGACTGCAGCAGTGAAACATGATGAACATAGTACAGTTTTGTACCTACCATAAATGTAAATGTTTGAGTGTATTCACTGCTGCAGTCCAGGTTATCCTCCCTCCATCCCCTCTTTCTTAGCTGGGACTTATCTATGCCTTTCTACCTTTCAGTACTTATGTGGTGTTTTTGCTGGTAACTGAAGGTTTTGGTTTTACCTTTTATGTATGTTTGATTAGCAATATGTATTGCCTACCTTTTTGGGGGCACCTGACATCTGGGGCAAGAAAAACTGAAGAAAATGGCGTCGGCTGCATCTTATATACCCCTGGCGCACTGACGTCAGGGAAGAAGCGACAGCAATCGATGCTGGACCAAGACTTTGGAACTCTGGCCAGCTGCAGGACCACCTTATGGCAGGATAACCCGAGTGTAATGACTGCAGCAGTGAATAGACTCGAACATCTACATTTATGGTAGGTACAACACTATACTTTATGGATACTATTTGCTAACAGTGGGGAATAAAAGAGAAAATGGAAGATGAGTGTGAGTGTGTGTGTGTGTGTGGGGGGGGGGGGGGCTGCTTACAAGCCAAAGCAGAGTGCTCCCCAGGGGATAATGAATATTGGCTCAAACAAGTAGACACATACTCAAAGTTAACTTTAGCTGTTTGTGTTTGCAGACAGTTCAGACCCGGACTGCACTTTTCTTATAACAATGTTATCACCGGTTGGATAAAAGATAAAGGTGGTACCACAGCTGAATACTTAGAGTGGTGTTAGGTCTAGAAATGAAGAGCACAGAGAGGAGTAAACACTTTTGAGATGGTAAAGATATATTATAAAGATTACAAAAAACAAACTGAGCAAATAGCTACTGCATACAGGAAAATATGTCTTGAATCAACTACTAGTATATGCAGATACTGAGCCAATTGGAAAAACACATCAGTGAGAAGGGACCTCAGCTGACAGTTATGCAGTCACAGATAAAAATATAGTGAGCAGCACTCTGTCCTGGGTCTCTAATGCGATTCTATCCACCAGTAACAGAACAATTATATAAAAATGATTAGACACCAGTATGAGCTGTCTACGCACAACACACATACACAAATAACATTAGTTAACAAGGTGCAGCTATGCAAATAGACCATACTATTATACTAAAAACAACTTGGTGCAGACAAGCACAATGCTAGCATGCCATAGTAACTTCCAGTAATAAAGCATAACTCATATTAGATGTCTTACACACTCAACCTAAATAAGCATACATAGTTCTAAAACACTTACTGGAGAGACACTGAGCTCCTCATGGGGCATGTAGCAGAGTGGATTGTAGTTTTAAAAATGGTGCCTGCCACAGGTAATATTTATTAACTTTGGGATTGGCTTATGGTAATAAACAGGGATGGGGGAGGGGGAGAACAAGGGTGTTAGCAGGCAGTTCTTTTGTACTGCTGCTAATGAGCCAAAGCAAAGACAAGTTTGTGTTTAAGAAACAATCAGAATTGACCAAGGAGTGCTCTGAAGCTGTAAGACATTTCTTAACCATTTCTCAGGTGGAAAAACAGGATAACCTTGTATCAGTAGGATACTGTGGTCTCAATTTAAATTACCACAGACACACAGTATTTGATCAGTTATGAATACTATTTGCTAACAAAAGGGAATGAAAGAGAAAATGGAAGATGTGTGTGTGTGTGTGTGTGTGTGTGTGTGTGTGTGTGTGTGTGTGTGTGTGTGTGTGTGTGTGTGTGTGTGTGTGTGTGTGTGTGTGTGTCTAATTATTGGCTCAAACAGGTAGACGCATACTCAAAGTTAACTTTAGCTGTTTGTGTTTGCAGACAGTTCAGACCCGGACTGCGCTTTTCTTATAACAATATATCCACCGGTTGGATAAAAGATAAAGGTGGTACCACAGCTGAATTCTTTGAGTGGTGTTAGGTTCAAAGTTAACTTTAGCTATATGTGTTTGCAGACAGTTCAGACCCAGACTGCGCTTTTCTTATAACAATGTACACGATTAATTCTGTAATGTTGTATAAACAGATTATATATCTCAGTAACTATTAAAGTAGGACACATACTGCCAGCAGGATTTTTTTCATATAACTGTGAGCTTTCATATGAGGTTATGCAGTTTTGTCTGTGTTACCTGATATTTATTTTATTTTATTTATTTTACATTTGTTTACCGGGATAGTCTGACTGGACACAGATCCGTTTTCAGCGGAGGCCCAGGGACTCAGGGAGAAAAGCTCCAAAATACAATACAGTGTAATCCAATACAATACATGAGAAAAATATAACATATATATAAGCATACATTAAAGTTGAGATTAAAAAAATCTAAAAGTGGTCAGTTTGTAAAGTAATTAAGTTAACATTGAAACAGCACTTTTTTTTTTTTTAAAACATGAAATAACAGTTAAGGCATCAGACTGGTGATGATGTTATTACTCTAAGATATTGCCAGTATTATAGAAGACATATATTAGTTTAGTAAAGTAAATAACAGCAGGTAAACAAACTTTCCAGGGCAAAACTGGTGGCCTTTAGCAGAATCTTTTCAACAGTATATTGGTATAGATTAGCCTGGGGTGTAGCATGAGCAAAGCCTCTTGTTTAAATAGTGGGTTTACAGGATTTTTTTAAGTTGAGTTAGTAGAAGTTATTTAGATTGGTAGTGAATTCCAGATTCTGGCAATGGTGCAGGCAAAGAGAGATTTACCAGCATTGTTTTTATATTTGATGATATTTATTAGGTTCTAGTTGCTAGATCTTAAGGCTGTAGTGGTAATGTGGGGCTGAAGTAGATGCTGGAGTGTTGGGGTCTTATCAGGAAGGTAGAGCTTGTGTGCTATTGAGAGTTGATTTAGTAGCAGTAGTTGAGGTAGCTCAAGCCAATTTTGCTGCTTAAGGGATAGACAGTGACGGGACCTATATGAGGTTTCCGTGGCACACTTGGCAATCTTGTTATAACAAGATTCCATTTTGTTTAGATCAGACTGGCGGAAATTAGTCAAGATAGGGGAGGCATAGAGAAGGATGGATAGGAGATGAGTCCTAGCAATAGTGGCTTTGGTATGTATAGTGATTAACTGTTTGTTCCTATAGAGGAGTCGTAGCTTTTTGTTTACTTTCGTAATGGTTTGTGCTATGTGGATGTCAAATTTCAGGTTATTATCGATTTCTACACCTAGCAGTTTAGTGTGTGTGGTTGGAGTGATTTGAATATTATCTTTGGAGTTTATGGTAAAATTATTGTTTAGAGGAGGTGATCTACTAGGGCTGAAAATAATTAGTTTGATATTTTTGGGATTGACCATTAGTTTGATGATAGTGAACCATGTTTCGGCTAGAGTAAAGCTATAACATTATTAAAAGACAAATAAATGGTATACAAATAATATTCAATATCTCTTTAGCTGCATTAGACAGATATCAAATATTAATAAAATTGTGTTTGCCATCATGTATGCTTCAAGATAAATTCCTTTGATACCTTGTATGTACCATGGTTTTGGAATTATTAATGCAAATGTGAAGAAGCAATATTTGATGCCTAGAAGCGAAGTAGGAGTTAATTGCTGAAATGCCTGTAGGCATACTTGGCTGGTAAGGCACTCCCCCTCATCCATTAATTGTTTGCTATTGCGTTTACTTGCTTTTAATTGTTTTATTGATTTTATTATATAAGGGTTGATGTTTAGTTTGATATGGTCTGATGAAGCAGTCTACACGTGAAAGTGCTTACCTCTTTATTTTGGATTAAAATGAAGTCTTACTTGCCTTCGGCTGAATTGGCTGGTTCTTCTGTTTGCCTTTTTGTTATTCGGTTTGTTTGTTTGGACCAGCTTTTATCCACTAGCTCTTCTGTTTTTTCTTGGATATTTTATCTCCTGTCCAGTCAGGTGCTGTCCCCTAACCACTATCCACCAAAGAGGACCGATCACCGAAACAGCAAAAAATAAGTCCATTGCTGAGGCCATGGGAATACATGTGTGCAGAGTACACATTCAGAGAAGTGGAGGAACAATTCTTATTGTAAACTATGCAATTAGGTAGTAGTTAGTAGAGGTCAACTTTATTCTTTGGTTGTTGTTGTGTCTTTCGACTTTTCCCGGTTAAGGGTCGCCACAGCAGAACCCCGGTCCGCTAATGATTGGCAGTAGATTTTTACGTGCTGAGTTGCCGGCCCTGATGCACAACCTTCAACGAAGGTATGCCCATTCACGCATGTCTCCACCCAGAAGATGCTCTAGCTGAGAACTGAACAGGACAACGTCTTACTGTGAGGCGACAACGCTACCGCAGCACCACCACCGCAGTAATTCATGAACAGAGCTGCCTGCCACTGAATTAGAGAATTTTTTGTAGCAATCAGACCATCATTATTTCAATATCTTAGATGCCAGTCTTGGATGGGAAATAATAATTTTCAGTGTACCGATCTATTGCCCATGCTTGTTACCATATCTGGAATATAACACTATCAGCATCAGAAAATGTAAAGCTTTATATAAAATTGATTCTAATATTCTCATATTGAGAACATCTGTTATGAGGTAGTCAGGATTTTCAAGGTGACTTGCTGAAACTCCCGTAATCTAAGCACCTTGTACATGGTGCCAGAAAGACTATCCGGTAACACTTCTAGAAAAGGGAAATTAAGTTTGTTGAATGACTCTGGTATAGTGTGATCTAAAATTAGGTTAAGATTGTAGAAGTACATAATGCTTTAAATATAGTACAACCTCCTGCATATACTTTAGTACAGACACAGAATTAAGTACCTTTAGTAGAGCAGCAAATAAATTGATCTCCTGTGACCCACTTTAAAAACAGCCTCTTATAGTCTTATGTTTGTACTATATATATATTTATAAAGAGAGAGAGGAGAAAGAGAGATTTCTATGTGAAAAAAAATACATAACATACTTTAAGGCAGTTACTAGGCATGCAGTCAGGGAGACAGTTGAGGAGCCTAGCCCAGTTTCCCAACTGCCCCTGAGCACTATCTGGTTAAGTGACTTGCTCAGAGGCACACATCAGGCAAACGAAGCTGACAGAATCAAACCTGGGACTACAGTAAGCAGGTCATTAACAATTCTCACCTTAATCTTCTGCACTAACTGCCAGGACCTTCTAGTCTCCTGAGATGTCAAATATAATCTACATTTTTCCAGACTTTTTATAAACAATTCTGTTGTGCCATGCATTTTATATTCCTCCATAGCTTTTACCACTTGGATAACATGTGGAAATCTTCAGGGAAGTAACCATCTTATGTGTAGAAACATATTTCTTCATATTATTCTAGCTTTCTGTCTGGGCATATTTATGCCATATTGCTTTATTTATAAGATTCTCGGCTGGAGTGCGGGGAGTGCCTTCTGTGTGGAGTCTGCATGTCCTTCCTGCAGTTGGGTGGGCGTTCAAAAGACATGCGTAAATGGGCGTGCCTTTGTTGAAGGTTGAACGTTGAGCTGGCACCTCAGCGGTCATGAAAATCTACTGACAATCATTAGCGGACCGGAGTTCCGCTGTGGCAACCCCTAACCGGGAAAAAGCTGAAAGACAAACAACAACAAATTAATGTCCTGAAAAAAAACGATACTCTCCAATACCATATTGATTTTTTTGAAATATTTATTTCTCACTAATATGTGTAATCTCTTTAATCTCCAAACATGTATAACAACTATTTTCTAAATTTTTAAATAGGACTTGTGGGGTAGCCCATGTTCCCCCACCACAGGCTACTTGTTTACCTACAGAATGAACTCACCCTTCTTATCCTGCCACTCAAATGGTGTATGCCCCAGTTAGGTTCGGTAAGAGACCCCCAGTTTGGAGAACCATCTAGTGCAGGGTGGAGCTGGGCAAGATGTTTTTTTTTTCTAGAGTAAGAATGAGCGTAGTGAGAATTTATAAGAAAAATCCTTAGTGTAATGTAGACGTCTTCCTACTCTCTTTTATTGGTGAATCCATGCATGAGTGCTACAGGAATAAAACTGAGAACCAAAATAGTCAGTTTATTCAACAAATTCAGAAATAACCTTTTTGCCCTCGCTGCACCCCATATCATACACCCCTTCTACTCTACATATATTAACTCCCAGATCATGCATATTTTGGTGATATGAGGAATGCTTCATTACCCCCAAAGCTGCATGATGTCAAAAGCAATACAGCCACAATGTTAGAATATACTGGATTCAAGTAAATTTACTAAATATTCAAGTTTCAGTGTAGTGGAACTAAATGAAATTCCATGCTGCTACAGGTTTCCCTTGTATCAGTGTTAAGTACCCCCACCCCAATTTTGTATTGTTTGTATACTGCTAATGACCACTTGTTTAACACCTGTAATAAAGAATACAAGCAGTACCAGTCCCTGAAGAGGCTCCCAATGGGACTGAAATAGTCACTGACTTTGGCAGCAGCAATTCATCCCCCTCACCTTGCTTTGTGACCAGTCAGCCCCTTATATATCACACTATACCAATCTTCTAACAGATACAGTCAGTATTACAAGGCATAGTCAAAAGAACAAAAAAATCTGAAGTAACTAATGTGGTACGGGATGCAGACATATAATCTGTTCCATAAAGATAGTAGAATATTTATAGAAAAATAGCATACATATGAATTATAATTTGTAATGGATGCATGAAATAAGGTGGCAGTTTCTGAAAGTGTTATTAAGTTGTTCATTTAAGAATTTTCCAATAGGACCGAAACAGTGCAAGAACAGCATTCATGTTGCAAAAGTAAAAGGACAAAAACTCTTTTCTTGAATGTTTTTGATAGATATGACAGTGCACACCCAGCATTCTATTCTTCTATTAGTCAGACGACCCACTGAATTTGAAACGCATGACATCAGTACTGTAGGCATCATTTATCATTTTTCTGTCCTTGTCATAGCATTGGACTGCAATTTCATGACACAATATTAATAACATCAGATGAATATTATTTAAAATCCTGAAGACAATGTGATTTTTGAAGCTGTCTAGTACACAGAAAACTGCACTATATGACCAATATACTAGTGTCGACAATAATTTAAAGAAAGAGGACACACATCTTGCCACTCCCATTTTTTGAAGCAAAAAAATGACCTTGTGTGGTAGAATTTCGTGATCCAGTTCATTAAAGTCTACAGATTTTACACTGACTCTTTGACAATGTGCTTATATATTCCATCATTTTGTCACATGTTTTTTTTAAACATGTGCTTCTGAGTAGTATACCACATTCCTACTGGAAGCAGTAAGAGTTCTACTATTTGGCATTCGAATGTTATGCTAACTAGATGGCCGTATTTTTAGCTGGATGTTCCTGTTTTTCAATGGTGTTTGTTCCTATTTTCAGTCTCTAAAGGTTAAGAGGTATGCATTTTGTCCTTTAGTGTCCTGTTCATTACTACTTCTCCTTAAGGGCAGACTAACTAGACAATAGAGTCTGATGTCTCCTACCTAAATCTACCCATATGTGTCCTGCGTGGAGAACTACGGCTCTGCAGTACATTCCATCAACTCTGATATTACAAAATTCTAAAAATATTCTCACAAGCATGTTCATCTTTGCTGCCATGTCCTAGTGGCATATTCTTACAGATACTGATCACTACGTGTCTTCTCACTGTAGGCCCTTCAACAGTTTCTCCTCCAAGTCCCACTCTCTGTCTATTGTTATGATCTCCCACTCCATCCAGTTCAATACCTTGTCCACTGGCAGAAGTAACAGCCTTCTCCATTGGCAGAAGTAATGGTTTCAAGCCTCATGAATAGCAGAGAGAATTTAACACTACATACCTCAGCCTTTTCTTGCTTTTCCACTAGAACAATGTTTTCTGACATAGCTTTCTTGAAATCATTCTTGCATTTATTTCATTTCTAACAAATCTAAACACAGGTTTGTTTCCCTAACTCCATCTTAATGTAGTCTATGTCTTCTGGTTTCTTTAATCATTCAATTTTTCTTCATTACTTCCCTAATCAAGCCTGAATAATGTTTGTCTCTTCTTCTAGGCCCATTATTTAAGCAGTGTACTTCTGTCTTGCTCCTGATTACCCCATGTAACTTGTACATTCTAACATCAACCCATCTCTATTTTCCACATGGCTCTGTGTGCTTAGCAAATGCCATCATGGCCCTGTATTTATTCTCACTAATTTTCTTACCCATAAGCTTAGTATTGGAAGTTGGTGCAAGCTCTGTGGCATAAAAGAATGAAGCCCTGACTATGACCCAGGTAGCCCATGTATAATTAATAACCTGGGTTCTGGAGGATCCAGTGGGTTCAGAGAAAAAGAGGAAGTGTGTGTGAGAGAAAGAGAGAGAGTACAAGAGAGAGAGAGGCATGATGTGGTAGAGTCTATAATCTATCCCAGAAGGGGATAGCTGGGAGCATGTGTCTCAGGATGCACGCTGTACCTATAATCTCTGATAGAGACCAGAGAATGATTGAGGTATCAGCCTGTGGGGAGAATGGACTTGCGGAAATTGCATCACTCATGGATGTGGAAGACAAGCTCTAATACTGCATCATTGCATGATCACTCCTTGCTACCTTGCAGACATGTGTCTCAGAGGATGTAGTGCTGACAAAAAAAAAACTCTGATGGCATGCCTGGATTCCTTCTGAATTGCAGCTATGTACTCATCCCATGAAGGGAAAAGAATGGCTGACAGTGACTTAATGCTTAGCAAGTATAAAAAGTCTTTCTGCTTTTCCTAGTTAGGGGTCGCCACAGCAGAAATCCGGTCCGCTCATGATTGGCAGTGGATTTTACGGGGCCGAGTTGCCAGCCCGACATCCAACCTTCAACGAAGGCATGCTCATTCACGCTTGCACCTACCTGCATGTCTTTAAAGTCACTCAACCGCGGGGAGGACATGCAGACTCCACACAGAAGGAGCTCCAGCCAAGAATCGAAAGGGAGAACCTCTTGCTGTGAGGCGATAACGCTAACCACTGCACCACCGCGGCTACTAATGTTTAGCAAGTATGAAGGAGAAAAATATTTAAAAATATAGTATTGGAAGCATTTGTATCCTTAGAAGCATTTATCCTCTTTACTCTTCACTTTTTTTTTTTTGATTTTCTAACAACCATCTGCTTTGAGATAAAGAACTACACTGCCCTCTAACTGCTCACACTGGATCCTTAGCCAGTGTTGTCCCAGAATTTTTCACTGTGTGCCAGGTCTGCTGTATTTTACAGAGAATTTTGGGAATTGTGACCTGCTACCTTAGCAACAGCTTCAGGACTGCATTTTACCATAATCATTTATTCACACTGAACTGGATTGCCATAAATGAGTCCATTTGCAACAGGTTAAATGTCTGGAGCCTCAGATGTATGCTACTAATTTTATATTTTCCTTAATTTGCCTGCTGGTTCCCTCCCGCAGCCTACATTAATTAGTAGCTGCTAATCATTGTTATTAACAATATTGAATAGTTCCATCTTAAAAATCCTACCCATCTTGTCACTTCCATTTCTTGGATATAAGCCAGAATGACTAAAAGTATTTTTCCTCACAGTAAGACGCTGTCCGGTTCGATTCTCAGCTAGAGCGTCTTCTGCGTGGAGACATGCGTGAATGGGCATACCTTTGTTGAAGGCTGTGCATCAGGCCTGGCAAGCCAGTGCGTAAAAATCAACTGCCAATCATTAGCGGACCGGAGTTCTGCTGTGGCGACCCCTAACCGGGAAAAGCCGAAAGACACAAACAATTTATATTTGTTTACTGGTTGAGTGCACTCATCTCTTTGGACCGTTTCCTTCTCATAATTTATATATCTATCCAGTCCTTTGTCATATTTTCATTTAAGATTGAATTGCTTGTCTGTAAAATCATCTTTTTACTCCCATCAGCTGAGGTTTCATGCAATCTTGTTATCTTTTCATCTCCACCTAAAATATCCATGTTTCCTTTCTAATTTGCAATAGGACAGGAAGACTTGCTAATCATTACTTAAAACATGTTAATTGCCTGGCAACTATCTACAGCCACTGCGATTAAGATGAAAATGCATTTAGCTTTGTATGACTTGAATTTCATAGTCTCCTTAACTTGGTCATAACGATATATTAATTGTTTATCTGCTTTAGCTTATCTTATACAGCTGTTGGATTTCAGGTTCACCAGAAGCTTTTATTTATTTGTCTTTGTTGACTGGGAAGTCCGACTGGGCAAAATTATTTTCATCTGAGGCCCAGGGAGAAAGGCTCCACATTTAAGTTACACACGGTGTACATTTATAATTGCAGGGTAAAAACTTCTATACGTGAGCTTATTTACATGATTTTTTAAATATTTTTAAATACTTCTTACATGAACAGAACATTTTAACACAAAAAAACAAGTGGGAAATGAACATAGATGGGCTGATTATTGAATAGGGGAATAACATACAGTGACAATTAATGTTTTTATAGCATTATGACTGCAGAGAAAAGATCATACTGGGATATTTTTGAGTTTAATAAGAATTTACAGACAGACAAGTAGAATATATCTCAAAAATTGATGAGAGATATGAAAGGAGAAGTTATGGAAATGAGCAAAAAGATAGATGGACAGAGGAGGAATTGTTGTTAGTGGTGGCATGTGAGAGAAGGAGGGAAAGTAAGAGTTTAGGAAATCAGTACAGTATGGGGTGCGATAAGGTACAAAAAGACTAGGCCGCAAAGTTGCTGTAAGAGTTGAAGAAAAGTAAGCCAGCCAGGTGAGCAGGAAGAACTGGCTGAACATGTTGTTCTGAGCCATATAGTGTGTAAGCAAGTGCTGGATTCAAACACACATCTGGGAAATGTATCAACCTCAGCTGCAAGTAATTACTTTTGGCTGTTGGCTGCGGTTATCAGAGTCAGTATGCATGTTCTGGTATTTGGCTTATTCCTTTGGCATGGTCTGCCTGACAGTGTTGAGAATGGTACTCGGTTACCCTGGAGAATGATCTCTGATGCTGCATGCTTGCATGATTTACGTGTGCAGGCTAGACATTTCCACAGTTATGAATCATTTCAAGATGTGTCTGCTTCTGTTGGAGGGGAGGGAAATGCATTTTACGAACCTAGACATCCTCCATTGATGCTGTACCTACCAGCATTATTTTCATATCTAGTATCTGCATGTTGCCTTTTGAATACAAGATTAAAAAAAATTGATAAATATAGAATAGTATACAGAGCTGTGTGTTTAATAAGTCTGCATAGACAGGAAGGCCTCTGTAGCAGTTATCTGTGATTTCACTGTAAGTGCACCAAGTTCTGCATTAATGGTTTGAAAATTGTGTATAAAACATGAGGGAATGGTAATGTTTTAACAATCATAAAAGCATCTTGGAAAATTAATCTTTGCTAAATTTTTGTAGATGCTACACAGACTTTTGGAGGAAAGCCCAAATTGTTCATTAAAGCAGACGGCGCCCAGAATCAAAACCTTATATGCAGCTGTTTTGCTTTAAACAAATGTTGTCTGTCATTGTTTAGCATATCAGTTACATAAAACTAGTTACTTCCATGCCATTACAAAACAAATAGAATTATAATTAGAATTCCCATTTGACAAAGGTCCAACTTTCACAAGTGCAATATTTAACTTTTATGTATACTTTGGTTTGTACTTTATTAGATCAAGTCAATTACAAAATGCAAAGTAGTGTTTCCTTCAAATTCCTAAATTAGGTATAACCATTTAGAAGTGGGGCTGACGATTGTCTGTATATGCAAATGGACAGAATGAAACATTGCAAGTCTCAATCAGAGGTTGAAATAACAAAAGTAAGCAGTTTTCCTTTGGCACTAGAAATGTAAGTCGGTAATTATTGAAGGACAAAATACATGGAAAGCTATATTTTCCATGAATAAGTAGTTGCATGGGTCTTAACAACTGTAAACTGAGCATATGCTCCAATAACAACATACTTGAAAATAATTTCAAGGAAAAAAGCAAGGAAAAAGGAAAGGAGTTCTGTTATTCATCTGTTTACGGAACTTTCATTGAGTGCTGGAATGACTGTAGAACAGCTCTAGGAACATACATCTAGACAGCAAAGATTACATGGCAGGCCTAGTCTTCACTATTCCACAACTAGTGTGTTACCCGCTGGCCCTTTTAAATCATCAGCTTATGTAATTTACACACCTCACAAGATGTGCACTATTATTTTCACATTCATCAGCTTATGTAATTTACACACCTCACAAGATGTGCACTATTATTTTCACATTCATCAGCTTATGTAATTTACACACCTCACAAGATGTGCACTATTATTTTCACATTCATCAGCTTATGTAATTTACACACCTCACAAGATGTGCACTATTATTTTCACATTCATCAGCTTATGTAATTTACACACCTCACAAGATGTGCACTATTATTTTCACATGCATTCTTGACCCCATGGTTTATAACCTCACAATCTTTACAGGAAAGCAGCTCTATGTATCGGCCACTTTCTATAAAAATACAGCTTCACATGTTCCTTTCAGACATCCAGCATCTGTCTTCAGATCACACTTCTTGTGTATCTGCCTTTTTTTCTGCACAATACTGTGAGGGGAGGTAATAATAATAAGGATATCATGCTAAATACTCTGTTATCTGCTTATCCCTCCCTGACTGTCTCACCTTCCTGAGCTAGAGCTAACCATTAGACAGTCATATTAATTATAAGACTCAAGGTCAGCCTTATGTACATCTATTTTTAGAGATTTCACATATAGTCACTTCCCCAAAAAAATTAAAACTTATAAGCACAAACTGGAATTACAGTTTAAATAAGCCTAATATGCAACAGGTGACAATGTTGAACTATTTTATAGTACCCAAAATGACTGCATTACTAACTGCATTCCCTTTTATTCAGATATGAAGGAATTCAAGAACAAATCACAGTGGTAGAACATCAAGATAAATAAAGTATATAATAGAAAAATGACTACATGCCAGCTACAAGGTATTTAGATTCATGTTGTTTCATGGATCATAAACCTATGAAACCTAAGTACGGGAGTATAACCTGCTGAAAAAAACACTTTCAGCAAATCTAAAGTGCAACATTTTGTCTGCAAACAGGCAAACCATGTTCAAATGGGGAAGGGCAAAGTCTGATATCCTGCAAGTGGTTTTCATTGAACCGTTTTCATATAACTGAGCTTCAGAGATTTTGCTGTTGATTATCTATCACATTCCCAAGGTATTCTCCCCAGTCACTAATGAAACCTGGCTTAATCTTGCTAAAAAAGAAAACTATCCACTAAACTAAGGCTTCCTATCATAGCCGGCCTTAGGCATAGGCCAACTAGGCGGCCGCCTAGGGCGCCTCTCTACTAGGGCGCTTTTCCAGTATTTATTTGGTGTAGGTAGACCAAGATGGGGGCAGCAGGCAATGTGGTGGTGGGGGTGCCATGGAGCTCTTTTGCCTAGGGCACCAGTTGACCTAAGGCCGCTTCTGCTTCCTATGACTTACAACTCACTAAAAAAGCCATAAAGCATTTTACAGCTGTATAAAGAAAATTAAGAGTAGTTCCCAGAGTTATGCTGTCCTTGATGACAACTGAACAGTGCATTTTAAACCATAAAATACTGCCAGCATCCAAGCACATGAATTCACCTCAGATTTTAGTAAATTAGTACTCCTGATACAGTACCCAGATTGCAAATCACAATATATCACCCAGGACCAAATTATGACAGCCCCTGTCTAAGGGTAATATAATAGGCAGTAAGCAACTGAGTAGAGCTGGAGTTTCTTTAGTCGAGCTGCATAGGACATCTGTTTGTAGCCCATGATCCTCTTTTTGAGGTACTTTTGGGGTCTCTCCAGTTGCTGCAGCTGTCAGGTAAGGTACATCCCAAAAGGGGCATTGTATTCAATTATGGGCCTGATGAGTAACGAGTAGAGGGACACAATGACCTCTCTTGATCTAGATGCAAACACTTTCGTGATAAGGTGGGCTATATAGAAGGTCTTTCTAACCACTTTGGCAACGTGATTATCAAAGGAGAGATTACTACCTACATTGGTCCCCAAATCTCTAATTACTTCTTCTGTACTTAATGGATTATCACCTATGTGGTAATTTGTGGGCACCTTGTTTTTCCCAAAGGGGATGACTATGCACTTTTTAGCATTTAGCTTGAGGCCATGGCTCTGGCACCAAGCATCCATCTCTGTGAGACCCTTTTGGAGGATGCTTGTGTCAGCTGGAGATTCAATTACGGCCCCCAGTTTGCAGTCATCTGCAAACTTTGTCAGCCATAATCCCCCTGTGTTAGCCTGAACCTCAGAGAAGTATATACCGAACAAGAGAGGTCCTAGAACTGAACCCTGTGGGACACTACTTGTAACTGGTTTGGATTCGGACATGGCACCTGTGATTCTGACCATGTGGGTTCTGTCTCTGAGCCAGTTTGCAACCCATCTTGTGATATAGGGGTTGATATTTAAGCTGGTAAGCTTATTTATGATGCCCGAGTGGGGTATTCTGTCAATGGCTTTTGCGAGGTCCAGGTAGGCTGTGTGGACTACCTTGCCCTCATCTATGGCTTTGGTAACTGTTTCAAAGAAATCAACTAGGTTTAAGAGGCAAGATCTGCCCTTAACAAAGCCGAATTGGGTAGGGTCCAGTGTCTGGAGGCTCCCAATGTCTTTGTTTATGAGTTCCATGATAATACGCTCTGTAGCTTTACAGACCAGACTAGTCAGGCTTATGGGGTGATAGTTTCTGGGGTCCATTGTGGCACCACCTTTGTGGAGTGGGGCCACTGTAGCTGTACGCCATTCTTTGGGTACATATCCTGTAGTAAGGCTAAGTTTGAACAGTGACTTAATGTAAAGGTTCAGTTCTTCTTGGAGCTCGTGTAAGACACAGCCTGGGTCACCATCTGGTCCCATAGATGCTGTGTTTTTTGCTTTGGAGAGGGCAGCTTTCACCTGTGCATCTGTGATGTCAGGGAGGTTACATTCAGTTGGGATAGGCATTTGCTCCTTTGGGGGGGGGGAGTTTGTGCTGAATCTGTCTGCCAGGATGTTGGCTATGTCTGTAGGTTCGGTATATTTTGTACCGTTATGCAACAATTCAGAGCATATCTGGGAGTTTCTGCCCATGTTCCTGACATAACTAAAGAAGGCCTTGTGATTATCTTTAGTGCCTAGGGCAATTTTTCTTTCGAAACTGGCCTTTGATGATTTTATGAGGGATCGAAGTTTCTTGCTAATACTGATCAGAGATGCCTTCCCTTTTTGGGATTTTGCTCTGTCATGTAGTAGCTTCCTCCTTCTGTTGTATAGTTTATTTATGGCCGGGGTCCACCAGACGGGTCTCCTGTTTTTGGAGGAGTGAGTCTCGGTTTTATTTGGGATAGCATGATCCATGCATTCCTGCAGGTGATCATAGAATGCATTTGTAAAGGATTCTGTGGATTGGGCTGTATTATCCTCTGGCCCAGGGGCTTTAAAGGATTCCACCTCAGTCTTAAGAAGTGCAAAGTTGGCTTTTGAGAAATTCTTTACAGTGATTTCCTTGGCTGGGGGTGGGGACAGGATATGGATGTCCAGGGAAATTTGTTTATGGTCTGATCTTACCAATGAGGGGTTTACCTCTGGTGTGGCACATAGAGTCCCCATGTTGGTGATGACCAGGTCCAATATGTTGTTCCATCTTGTGGGAGCAGTGACCAGTTGTTCCATTGAGTTAGAGTTTATAAATTCAAGGAACCGTTGGGCGAGGGTGTTTGGGCTTGAGTAGTTTTCCCAGTCAATGTTTGGGTAGTTGAAGTCACCCAGTAACATAGTGTTTGGAGAGACCTTCATATTCTCCAGTGTTCTCAGGAATGCCAAGTGGGGTTCCTGTAATAGGGAGGGTGTTCTGTAGCAGGCTACAAACTGAAAGGCAGTTTTGCCCGCTGTTAGCTGCACATGGATGGTTTCTGATGCTTCATGAAGTGCCACTAACCTGGAGGTGTAGGTATCTTTGAATATAGATACTCCCCCTCCTTTTGTGCTTCGGTCTGAGTTTTGGGGCTGAAACGCATGGTATAAGTTATAACCTGGTAGTGCTGGGGTGTTCTCAGGAACCTTGAACCAGGTTTCTGTTACTGCACAGACATTGATTTTCTCCATACTGAGGAGAGCCTCGAGTGCGTGCATCTTGAGATTTAGACTTCTGGCATTGAGTAGCATTACCTTTAGTTTTTTTATCCTTGGGTTGTCTATGGAGGTGGGTTTGTCCTTTGAGCCTTGCCTAAAAAAGGCACTATGAGGGTGGCAAGAGCCTTGGCCAGTATACAAAAGCCTAAGGGTGACAGGTGCAAGCCATCCCTAGCGAAGCAACGTGGCTTGTTGAGCATGTCATCCCAGGCTGACAGACACTGGATCCACTTTGAATGACACCAATACTTTAGCCAATTGTTGAAACTGATCATTTTGTCTTTATACTGTGGCATCATTCTTGGTGAGGGCAAGATGCTACTGAAGGTCAGGGTCATACCAGCCTGGGCTACATGGTCAGAGAGCTCCTCTATGTCTCTTTTCATGTAGTCCAGGGAGGTACATCTCAGGTCATTCACACCAGCATGGACAATGACGGAGTCATACTTGTACTTGCTTTGGAGTGACCTGAGTGCTTGCGTTATGTGGTGGATCCTGGCACCCGACAGGCAGCTTACAGTGACCTTCTCCTTGTTCAGTCTGGTGAGTGGGACGTCAGTGTGCCGGACAATAGAGTCCCCTATAACAAGTGTATTTGGTGTGTTGTTTGGCCTTAAGGGCTGTGACTGTGAGGCACACTGATTTTGTGAGATATGTGATTCATGGGTATTGTTGAGGGGTGGTTGTTGCTTGGATATCTGCTTAGGAGGTCTTTGCTGTTTAGGCAGATTTTTATTTAGAGCCTCCGAGTATGTTTTTGTGCATTTATGTGTTGGGTATGCAGATGCAATAGGTCTGTGTGAGACTGGATTTGTGGTGTGGGTGGTTACCTTTTCCTCCTGACTGACTGTGCCAGTCTTGGGTTGAGAGAGCTCTGCCTCCAGTTTGGCTGTGTAACTGCATCTCTCACATGTATTAGAGTTTGTTGGAAGGAGGAGAGGGTTGTCTGTGTACATAAGGCAATTGTAACATTGCCTCAAAATTCCCAGATTCACCAGCTGGACTGGAGAGTAACCTTGAAACTGACCCTTGGACATACCAGACTAGTATAGGAAACTGTTTTTTTACTGATCAGATTAGGGAAGGGAACTGATTTTTCACTTGATCAGGAAGGACCAATCGGGAGCCTAATACTTATGAGAAGTCAAGGAGGGTGTAGTGCTTTAGTTAGTTAGTGTTTCCTTATAAGAGCTGAGCAAGTGCAGGGCTTTAGAAAGAGAATAGAGTGATTACTTTGAGAGTTTGAACAGTTCTAAGGGAAAAAGTGAAGAGCAGACTTTGTGGAGCCTGGAATAGTTTAAACCTGTTTAGGTGGCGCTGCCCGACGCTGCTCAGTGCGCAAAACCACACAAAAAGAGAGTTGTAGGGTTTTAAGAGAGAGATCAAGGAGTTTTGAATTGACTCAAAATGGCCAATAAAACTACAGCTTCTAGGTAGTAACCACTCCTCCAGGGACAGGCAGGCTGTTCAGTGTTAACCACTCCCACTGGTGAACACAGAGACTTCCCTTTAGCCCAAGCAAGCACTGGCCTTCTAGAAACTTCCAAACAATTCAGAACAGCAAATCTGTAACTGAACTTTCTTAACTTTCAGAAAGTGGGAAAAAAGCAAGATTTTTTTTCTTTCTGATGTAGTTTAAAGGTAGCAGAGATACACAAGCAACAAAATAATCATAACAGTGAAATAAATGACCCCACACTTGAGTGCTAGGCCAAAATCAGGTAAAATGCAGTTTTTAGAGAAAAAAACAATTTTAAATTAAGTGCAACACATGAAATGCAGTAAACAGGCTCTAGATGTGTTCCAAGTACTATTACTGTTACAGATATAAACTTTAGCAAGCTGGAAAATGCCAAAAAGTAGGTGGCAAAGCAATATAACTTAACAAAAAATCAGAAGAAAATACTTAAAATCACAAAAGTGGCTCCTTTTCTTCTCTCAGCATTTTCTCCCCTTGGTAGGTGCTTCAGCAACAGCTAGCAAGCCTGAAAAGACGCCAAAACCACGAGGCAGCCGGTTTTAAGAGAGAGAGAGATCAAGAAGTTTAGAATTTACCCAAAATGGCCACTAAAACTACAGCTTCTAGGTAGTAACCACTCCTCCAGGGACAGGCAGGCTGTTCAGTGTTAACCTCTTCCACTGGTGAACACAGAGACTTCCCTTTAGCCCAAGCAAGCACTGGCCTTCTAGAAACTTCCAAACAGTTCAGAACAAGCAAATCTGTAACTAAACTTTCTTAACTTTCAGAAAGTGGGAAAAAAAGCAAGATTTTTTTGTTTTTTTTTTGTAGTTTAAAGGTAGCAGAGATACACAAGCAGCAAAATAATCACAACAGTGCAATAAATGACCCCACACTTGAGTGCTAGGCCAAAATCAGGTAAAATGCAGTTTTTAGAGAAAAACCAGAAGCAGTTTACATTAAAAAATTTGTAGCATTTCGCCTTGCTCCATTATTTATAAATCAAATGAGAACATAAATGACAAAAATGGTTCCCCTTGAACATAGGTCAAAATATCTGCTATTTAAATATTTAATTAGTGATACAGAGGGTGACAATTCCAAGCTGTTTACCATACACAATTAATGAGTAATAAGACTCACGGGAACTGAGATTTTGGAGAAGAGAATTGGTGCACCAGGATCTGGTGATTAAATCAACAGATTCTAAACCAAAATCTATATCACTAGTTCAATATCAAATGCATTTTGTAAAAATATTGTTTAGAAAACTTAGTTACTAAATCTATAAATAAATCTAATGATAGCTTAAGTTCCTGGGAAACCTTAATGCAAGGAATAGAGTGGCTAAGAAGGGAAGGTCAGATAAATACAACACCTTTTCCACCACCACCGTAGCCCCCTTCCAGCCTGAGCATCTTATACTTTGTATCATTTCCCTTCTCCTATTTCCTACATATTTCACTCATTCTGTCTTTTCCCTTTACGCTTTCATTTTTTCTGAGACTTAATGATTTTTTTCTTTCTTTTTTTTTTCTCCCTCATCCATTTTACTTTTTACTTTACCATGTTTTCACTCTTTACGTAACACAACTCATTTAACTCATTTTAGTTTATTTCTTTTCCTACAATGTTGTCTATGTCTTCCCTGTTACTTAATACCATTTGTCTCCTTAACGTTCTCAAGGGACACACTTTCTCATACCCATGATGCATTTTATTTTCTTCTCTGCCAAAACACAACATATAAATTTGTCTGACTGATGAAAACTGCTGCTTTGTTACTGTCAAAAAAAAAGATACTTTCTCGATGTCATAGCTTTCATTTGCCAAATAACTTTTGTTTGTAACTGCCTGACACTTTTCAGTAACAATATTTCATTACTGATAACATTTCTATTAAAGCCTTTCTCCCTAGGTCTCTGCCAAAAAGAGGTCACTTGTTATCAAGTTGGACTTCCCTGGTTAACAAATGCCAATAAATAAATAGTCACCATAAAAATATATATGTAAAATTAACACATATGTATAGATGGATGTGGAAGTAGAAGAAGAGCTGAAATGAGAAAGAAATGGACCTAGTTTTGGAAATGAAACTGATAAATAAACAGTGGGCTAAATTCATTAATGGCTACAGAAAGTATAGCGATAGTGTTGGCATAAAGCAGTGCTGCCAACAAGGTAGCTAGCCATTTGGTATTCATTAGGCAGCTCTATACATCAAACAAAGGGGAATGGCAGAATATGCTAAGAAAAACATAAAGAGCCATAGTGCATGCTAATCAATCAATCCAACATGGTGGAACTATTCAGGAAGCTATAAAGCAATCATATGCACTAAGCGACTAAGCGCAGCCATTTTCCCTGAACATCAAAACTGTTTGGAATGCAGGCACAATTCACAAAAAAACCCCAAAAACATTAGGGGTTGCTGCTGCCATTATTGTATGTCCAACAGGCTTTAAATCAAGGTGCTGCTGCTACCAGATCTTAGGGAAAGAAGAAGAAGGGTATTTGGACCCTGTTTAACTTATCAAGGACTGCATGAAACAGAAATTGTTGAGAGATACAGGGTGGACAGGGAAACACTGGAGGGAGTATGCAACCTATGCCACCCCCACCTCAAGCCACAGAGAAAACATGTTGAACCGATCTCAGTGGAAAGAAAGTTATGTTTAACATTTCATATACTAGCTACTGGTACTTTCCAGAGACCCACAGGGAATATATTAAGGGTGTCACAGGCAACAGCCTCAAGAACATTACTTCAGTTTTCAAATGCAATGATACTACATGTAAGGAAGCAGATCTGTTTCCCACGAACACCACATGAGAGAGTAAGAACCATGCAGGAATTTTATGCAATAGCACACTTCCCTGAGCCATAGATTGCACACACACAGCAATAAAATCCCCACCTGGGAACATGGAAAGAGGTGCATCAATATAAAAGGTGTCCACTCTATAAACTATCAGGTTGTCTGTAATGCCCAAAGGGTCATCTACAGTGTCTGTGCAGGTAGCCCAGGCATCTTCCACAACTCACACATATGGCACACTTGGGAGCTGTACACCAGGTTTGCTATGGGTGACATTCCTCAAGGACATCTAGTGGGGAATGCAGGTTATACACTGGAGCCCTGGCTCATGACAACCATGAGAAACCCACACAACCCTACTGAGAAAGAATGCAATGAGGCCCATGCTCAAACTAGTAATATCATACAACATGTGTTTGGTTTGCTTAAATCAAGCTTCTGGTGTCCAGACACATCAGGAGGTCGCTGCAGTATGATCCAGATACCTGTGCCAAAATACTTACAGTCCATGCCGTGTTACACAATATAATTCTCAGTAAACAGCTTCAACATGGACATCAAGGAGAAGGGCCACAGTTTCAAGGATCACAGGCAGGACCAAGCAGCAGCAGTACAGATGAGGAGTCTGAGGGAGAACCACCAGCTGCAGATAGTGCTGACAGAGGGAGGCTTGCATAGTATGCCCTGGTTCTGACTAAAATGCAATGGATAGCACACACAGTCACTACCTAGGCCAAAGCCTAAGATTCAATGCATATAGACATAGGAAAACCGATGCTTGTCAGACTCCACATCCTTTACTTAACCATGTAATGGCTGTATTCTGATAGTGCTAGACAGGGGCAGCCACCAAGGATGCAATGTGTAACTGTAGTAACAACAAGGTAAGTGTAGAACCTATAAAGAAAAAAAGTTATATAACTGATTACCCTCATATAGAAATATGTATATGCCCCTAAGCAGAGGCCTTTGTCTGAGGTATACAGTTATGTCAGTAATATCTCCTCTGTAAGATGTTTGCAACATAGTTACATTTTAGAAACAACTGTGTGCATCAAACATTTCAGCTGACCACTGTCCATAAAAGATGGAACAGGTCAATTATATCCTCATTTGCACAACTAAACCAAGAAGCAAGACTGAAGAACCTAATGCTTCCAATGCTGTAATGACAATACTAACTGAAATATAATGGCGTTCAACAATTATAGAAGTAATCCATTCACATTTGAGTAAGAACAAGAAATCAACAATTTTAGGTCTGCAATACATATTGATAAATCCAGTCTTGTGAAAAAATAAGCATTAGCTATCCCCTGTGTGCATCAGACATACATACACCCCTAAGTCACAAAGAAATGTGCAAAGGGCAAGGCACAGTCATCATACTTTGTACAGGGCGAGGGGTAAGATGGCAATGCTGGCACAAAAGAAGTGTGTACAGGTAAAAAGCACCTATATCTGTCAGAGAATACAGTGTTCATGGCCAGTAACAACAGATATATAGCACTCAGCAATACAGCTTAGATAGTTTGTATATGTGTAAAGTGGAATGGACAAGTGAATTATTTTTTTTCAATGTGTGCCTGTCTGCATAAAAACAATCAAGCAGTGTGCTACCACTACATCCTGGCATCTTGGACAGGTATGAGTCATGCATGATAGACTACTCAGTTCAGTGTCATCTTCCCTGACCACGAGAATCACTTCTGTCATGAGTTGCACTGCTACTCCCATGGCTATGGCTAGAAATTGGGCTGCTACCTGAACATGATCAATAGCTGCTGGATGAACTCTCATCAGGACTATATCCAAAACCACAGTTCCATGGGCTACCACATCTGGTGTGGACATTACAATCCCTGACAGAGCAGTGTATATAGTGTCACTGTAGGAGGTTGATCTTGCATGGCCACATCTGCTAACACCAGAAGATGTAGCAGCTCTCTGCCAACATGGATGCCCAACCTCTCCCAACAGATATTCCATCACAAACACTGCCCAATCCAGTGTGTCGTTCATCATGTCTAAGGAGTCGCCTACACATTTCAGGGAGTCAGTCATGTCATAATGCATGTCATTTAGTAGTTGCACTAACTCTTCCAAGACCCAGGTGGAACATGCTTGTGTTTCCACTATGGCCCTACATACATGTCTGGTGGTACCTAATGACACTTCAGCATCAGGAGGAGGGTGGACAGCAGGCCTCCTCCAAGCATCCCTACCAATCCTACTGTGTGACATCACACCCTCACAATGGCTTCTGGGAAAGGCAACCGGCTCTGCAACTGGAGTAACCACACTAACCTGATCAGCTGTGTCACCCTCAGTCTGTCCTGTATCAGAGGGCTCTGTGTCCTGGATATGCATAGGCATATTGATTGTGTCTGAAACAAGTGCAGGGGATGTGGGAGTCACAACTTCTGAGTCAGGCTGACACTCTTCCCCCCTAGACAGTGCCTGTTCATCACCAGCATCATCATCACAGGCTACTGTTACTCTGACACCGGGTCATAGGAGTTCCAGATTATCACTCTCAGGATCACCTGTGATAACAAGCAATAAACAAAACAAACAGAAAAACTGAGAATAAAATTGATGACATGTTTCCTTATAATAAAGGCATGCTAAATATCTTAACAGATGCTAAAGTTACAAAAAAATTACTGTCATATAGACCTGAATCTACCTTATATACAGTATTAACAATAAACAAATATGTGCTTACCATGTGAAGGTGGATTGTCAGCCTGCAATCCAGAAGTGCATGTATGTGAGGAATGGAAAGGAAAGAAGTCCATTAAGTATCATAATGCAAATGAAACACGAAAAAGAGAACAGTGTCCTTCACAACTGTAGATTAAAAAAATTTTCATAAAAAATTTAGCGAACAGTTGGATGTCCCCCAAACCCAAAGCAAACTATAGTCTGACTCAGACTTATAGCTGTCTCTCTCTCTCTCTCTATATATATATATATATGTGTGTGTGTGTGTGTGTGTGTGTGTGTGTGTGTGTGTGTGTGTGTGTGTGTGTGTATCTATATATCTATATATCTATGTATCTATATATCTATAAGGGATCCATACAGATCACTGAACGGCAACATAATCAAAATAGATTCAGCAGGTATACTTGAGCAAAAGTGCTTTTCACCAAAAGGCACTTTCGTGTAAATATGCCTGTTGTGGAGACTGCACTACAGTGGGGATAAGGGAAAATTCCCTTTTCCCCGCTGTAGTGCAACCTCGGAGTGAGAATATTTAAGTGGGGGGTGCAGGGGGGGGGGCTTGCCCCCCTGCAAAAATGTAAAAGTAATGTTTTATTCTTTTTTGTTTAAACACACTTTAACAAAAGCGCTTTTTCGGTGAAAGCACTTTTGTTAAAGTGTGTTCGGTGATTGTGGATTTGGACTACTGAACTTTCATTCAATAGTCCTAGATCCATCTATATATCTATATACAGTATATATATATATATATATATATATATATATATATATATCAGACATTTTAGATAAATGCATATAAAGTTATAACAATGACACCTGTTTTTTCCATACCTGGATGGTTTACTTATGACACTTTGGGTCTGTTGTCTACATCTGCACCAACATCAAGAATTCTGGTGGACCCCTCTGCTGAGCTATCTGGATCTGTGATAGTGGACAGGAACTCCACAGTTTCAGTTAGTGGTTTTGCAGCAAGACCACCTCCCTTAGCAACCTGTTCTCAGGCAATTTAAGTGGCCTTGCAATGGGCAGAGTTTATCACGTCAGTTGCCTGGTGTCTTATCTGGGAGTAGGTTCTTACATGCCCTCTAACAGCATTAAGGTCATCGACCACCTGCTGCCATAGGCAGTCTCAGGCAGATTGGTCACCTCTACCTCTCCCTAACAAAAAAGCTTCATGGTGACATAAGGCCTGGATAATGACCTCCTTTTCTCCTCACTCTGTTTTGGATTATGGAGTACAGATATCTTCTTGGGTGCCAAATCCCTGTATGAGATGAAACAAAAAACAGACACAAAAATTAAATATATAATAAACAGGATGGCTGTTTGCTTAATTCTGTGTGACTGTATGCATCCAATATGCACAGAAATAATTTCTATGAGTTAATCTCAGCTGGAGCACCTTCTGAGTGGAGTCTGCATGTCCTCGCCTAGGTCAAGTGGCGTTCGAAAGACATGGGTAGAATGGGCATGCCTTCGTTGAAGGTTGGGTGTCAAGCTGGCACCTCAGCACCATAAAAATCTACTGACAGTCATTAGCAGACCAGAGTTCCACTGTGGTGACTCCTAACTGGGAAAAGCCGAAAGAAGAAGAACAACAATTGCTCATTATGACTACACACAATGTAGGCTCCCCAACCTTTCAACAAAAAAGAAGTATATTTAAAACTCAATTATCATTACAGTTCTTATAACACTTCAGTAATGGAGATAACATGTTTAACTTTGTTATACATTGCTGCATTAACAATAACAATTATAAATGCAACAGAAGAAAAGTTATACCAAACTGTTATAACTGCCATAACCACTGCTGTGGAGTTCAATCTGGTAGAAATACACAGGTAGAACAAATATTTATTTTCCTGCTACTACAGATAAAAGTGTCAGACCTTCCTACATGCTTACAATACAATCATCTGCAATAAGTGTCCAAACATGACATACAAAGTTAAATAATAAATATGTCATATAGCATTCAGAAGCATAATTGTAGAAATGCAGATGTGATTATGGCAAAAGGAAGGGATAAAAGTAAATACATTTGAATAATGCAAATGCTTTTCAACAGTCACAGCCCTTTACCTTTTAATGTTAAACTAAAAGCATTAGTTAAGAAATAGCAACATACATTGACAATACAGTGCTGTAGAAAATAGATAAATCCCCCAAACTCTTGTTTTACTAGCAGCATTGAACTCTGTGTTTCAAACATTTTCCCCGGTATGATACAAGGCCATTAGCTACACAATTACCTTTATATAGTGTACAGTCATCCCTGTGAACACCCTGAGTATGCAAATGAAGTGTGAAATCATTAAAATTACTGAATACCTAAAGCTGCACTAAATGTATGGAATGTAAAAATGGTGCAAGGACCTACATGATTACATGCACATACCCTAGCAATACAAAGATGAGCAATGAGAAGTGCTCAAGTGTTAATGGCTTGAAGATGTCTATGAACACACTTACTGCAGGAAAATCAGCTTTCACAGTCTCTCCTTTTTTTTTTCAATAATCATTTTTATTGTTTTGTCAAACCATTATACATTTCACACACTATTTACATTATGTACAATATTGCTTCCAATGTTTTAGTTCCATTTTGAATTTCCCTATAATACATTAAGAATAAATATCATTTTAACCAAGTACAGGAAATTAAAATCACAAAAAATTAAACATAAAAGCATCTACAATAGACAATTATAAACCAACTCAAGCCAATAATTTGTATTATTTCTACATTTTCTATCTAATCCAAGAATGTGTTGGTACACATACAGAATGTCCTGACGGAAAGTGGATAGGAACCGCCAAAATAATATTAAAGATTTGTTCCTAAATTTTTATGCTGTTTATACTTTTCTTATTATTTCTAATTAATAATTTGTGCGCTAATATATGCTTAATCGCTAACAGCCTGAAATTTTGCCACGACACCTGTGCTGGGTTCAACCAATTTGTGGCTATATATAATTTCATTAGTAAACTAATATTCATAATTACAATCTTTTTTGTTTTGTCCAAATTCTCCGGTGGAATATGTAAAATCAGAAATTCCCAGGAGAGTGTTGAGTTTTGGTAACCCATTTTTTGTAGTTGTAACTTTAAAGAATTCCATAATTTATAAATGCACTTGCAACTCCAGAACATGTGTAACAGGTCTGCTGTCTGATCTACACACTGTGGACATTTAGGTGACTTTTTTGAATCAAATTTATGAAGTGTAAGATGGGTATAATATGCATTGTTAAATATCATCAATTGAGTAAAGACCAGTATTTGAAGTGATAATGGATTTTAATGTTAAGTTAAATGCCTCTACTATTTTACTGTCATCTAGGGATGGCAATTTCCCTCCAGTATTTGGATAACAGAATATGATTATTATATTTTCTCTTTTGCCATTTTATGGATATATATTTTCTATCTTGTTGCAATGCTTCCCACAGATGACCTGAAATAACTAGTTCCTCTTTTTTATTTCAGAACTGGTAAAATAATTTATGGCCAAATCTTTTAACTGCCTCATTATAATTAAATAAGAGGTGGGAAGATTCATCTCTTTTAAGATATCATGTACCGCTACTCCTAGGAAGGTATAAATCCCTTACAGTTAATTCCTTAATAAATGGATATTTCTTTAAGTCTATCAGTTGATTACCAATAGTTATATTAGGATTTCCATCAAACGGTTGAAACATCATCATATATTTTAAAAGGTTCAAGGAGGCAAACAGAGTTTGAGTCGCCACTGCCCATACCTTGATGTGTTCCATTAACTCATATTTACTCAATGTTTTTATATTCGAAAATGGTACAGCTTTAACATTAATTCTCTTCCCTTTTATATGTTTATAATTTAGCAGTACCCATTTGGGTATCCATTTTCTATTTTCACTATCCAAGTAAGACACCCTTAAAATCCTATTGGCCTGAATCACTGTATAATACATCTCAAAATCTGGTAAATCCAACCCCCCCCCCTCATTTTAGGAGCCATCAGTTTTTCATAGGATATTCTTGTTTTTCTGGGTTCCCACAGAAATTTCCCCAGTCCTATCTGAAATTGCTTGAAAAAGGATTTCGTGATTTTAAGTTGTGCTGCTCTAAAAATATATAGCATTCTGGGAGAACGTTCATTTTATTATCGCTGCTCTTGCCATCATCGGTAGCTTCAACTTACTCCATCTTTTCAAATCCATTGTTATTCGGTCTCCAGTTGCCTTAATATTGTTGATAAAAATTCTCTATTTTCAGTTGAAAAGTCAATCCCCAAATATTTTATTCTTTCTTCTGTCCTTATTCGTCCTATCAATGGTAGCATTGAAAAAGGTGTAGGTGTCTTTAGAGGGAATATTTTGTTTTTTTTAAAATTTAGTTTGTAATTAGCAATTTTCTCAAAGGTTTGTATTGCTGTTAGTATTTTTTCCGTATCTGACACCGGTGTGGTACTGTATATATTTAAATCATCTGCAAAAGCAGCCATCCTAACCTTTATCCCAAGAAGTACAGGAGACCAAGAAGTACAGGAGACAGTCTCTCCTGTTTGAGAAAAAACTTAACAAAAAGTCTGCAGGTACATTGAGTGATTTTAGGAGAGCGACAGTCCTAACATTCAAATGCTGATTATGAAAGGAGGCACTAGACAGAAAGAAAGGGATACACCTGCAGTGTTTGCAGTCTTTAATATCATTTGAGTATGTGCCTATGCTAACTGTTTGCAATATCCAAATCATCTAGACATTCACTCTCAAATGGGAAAGGACAACTTTCAATGTGACTTTATAAAATGTCACATTATCATTACATCTAAGCTGTTTATCACCTTGCTAATATATGCCTTTGTCTGTGGCAATTCTGAGAAATAGTCTGAAATGATTGCTTTCAATACCTTTGTTTGAAGGTTAAAATCCGTATAGGTCCCTGTAGCAACATAAGAAATTTGGTTAAACATATAAAGTATTTGATCTAACAATTTTTATGCTATTTCTTTCTTTTATCATTTGTGCACCACTTTGCAGTGCAAATGTCACTTTCAGGGCTTAAGAAAAAAGCAAAGAATTTAGTCTAGGCTGCTATAGGTAGTGAAAACCATTCGTGTGGCATTGTGTGGCTGTCAGCACCCTGGATTTCACTCAGGGATACACCTGACAGATAAATTTCTCTGTGGCGCAATGTGTAAGCACAGTGAGCTTATAGATAAAGGACATTTGCTGCAGGGTTCAAATCCACTTATATGATACTTTTACAGAAGGTTGTCTAAATATATATGTAATCACATTTTGTGATACTAATGTACTATTTAAAAATCAACTGTCACTGTTGCTAACAATGTGTGATCAGTAGTCTGTCCTCTTTCACATTATTTGTCATTAACTACAGTTCTGATAACATGTTTCTCAAAGTACATGTCTGATGTTGCAAGGAGATGTGAGAAGGAAGAATTTTTCACTTCAAACACTTATTGCTCTGGTCATTGCTACATATACTCATGCATTGCATTTAATTTACTTTCTGTATTTTTCTCTATCATATATTCCACTTTTATTGTCTTTTTCATTTGCTATTCACTTGGCAGCATGCAAAGAGAGTTCACTAACTAAGGAAAAAGTGAAACATTTAGTTTAGGCTGCCTTAGATCGAGCAAATATGCCTGGCGTCATTGCATGACCTCCCACAACATGAATAGTAGTTACTTCAAAAAATGCTCCTGACAGATGTAAAATTATGTGGAACATGGTATTACTGAAGTGAACTGAAAGAAATAAGGCTCATGAAGAATTGTTTGAATCCTGTGCTGAGATCACATTGCAGTTAATCAGAATATATCATCTTTTTATTTTTACTTTTTTATGGTTCAGTTGCTCTTCGCCTGGCAGGATGCAAACATGGTTTACTATCTAAGGAAAAAAATGAAAACATTAGTTTAGGCTGCCTTATGTAGTGCAAACAGACCTAGTGGAATTGTATGTCTGACAGCACTCTAAATAATAATATAGATAGGGTGTCTTTTTTAATTTTTGATCTTTTAATTACTAATTTGATTGATGAATCATTATTTAAATATTTTACTACTGAGAACCCTGTTATACCAAAAATACATGGTCTATCGAAAATCCATAAAAATGCTGTTATTCCACCCATGAGACCTATCGTATCCGGAACTGGCTGGTGCACTGAGCCATTGTCCATTTTTGTAGAAGGAACTTTACATGTTTTTTAAGATGAATGCTACACTATTCTTCGAGATACTAAGATGTTTTTAGAATGTCTACACAATAGAATAATGACTCTGAGGCAGGGAGATAATTTCATTTTTGTTACCATGGACATAAAATTGCTGTTTACTTGTATACTTAATTTATGGGGAATAGACAAAGTTAGAGAATTTTTAACAGTGAATAGATGTTGTGACAATAAGAAAATTCAATTAATCTGTAGTCTTTTGGAGATTATTTTAGAAAATAATGCATGTGTATTTGAAAATGAATTTGATTTGCAAAACATTGGTGTAGCTATGGGCACTGCATGTGCAAATAGCTACACCAACTTGGCATTGGTGTGCTGGGAACAACTTTCTATATTTACTGATAGTAACCCCTTTTTTGCACAAGTGTTGTGGTACGTCCATTTTGTTGATGATGTTTTTATTTTATGAAATGGAAATGACAATGAACTTAAGAATTTTATAGATTATTTACATAGTACTACTGAGTTTTTAAGATTTACTTTTAATAGCTCAGATTTAAAAATTGACTTTCTTGATGTTAAAGTCAGAAAATCTGATTGTAATGAACTTATTAGTAGCAATTACCAGAAACCTACTAGGAAGAATGTATTACACAAAACAAGTATGCATCCTAGGCATATTCCTAGAAATACACTGAAAGGACAGGTATTTAGAGTTTTGCGCCTACATAATAAGGACAATGATACTAAAGCAGCCCTTGCAAATTTGAAGTTAGAGTTTTTAGATAGGGCCTATGTGACAGGAGAGATAGATAACACTATCACTGAAGCATGGAAATTAAGAAATAGCAGATACTGACCTTATTATACAACTATGACAGATAGAGAAGACAGAAATACTCATACTTCAGACACTAATTATTTTCAAGATGTTTTTCAATATTCTAGCAATGTTAATGAATATACAAAGATTATAAAGAGAAATTGGCATATACTTCAAGAAGTACCAGAGTTGACTAATATAATCAGTGAAACTCTGTTATTTTCTTTTAGGAATAACAAGTCTTTAAAACAACATTTATGTTATAGAACAGAACCTAATAGATCTGATGTTTCTACACATGTTGGTACTTTTCCATGCAGATGCTGTACTGCATGTAAATATATTCATAGCAACAAGACATTTATTCATCTTCTACATAAATTTACTATAACCAGTTGTAGCTACGCTGATTGTAGGACTGCTAATGTTGTGTATTTTTGTTTCTGTCAAAAATGTTTTGCATATTCTGTAGGAAAAACTAATAGGGTCCTGAAAGACAGGATCCTTGAGCATGTTCGAGATATAAATAATTGTAAAGAGACAAGTGCACTGGCAAATCATGTTAGAAAAACAAATTTGTCTCATATTTTTAAGTTTTTTGTTATTCAACATGTCCTCTCAAATATACGGGGAGTTGACTTAGAAAATACTACAGAAAGCATAGAACAAAAATGGATTCTTAAGTTGAATGCTGAGAAATATCCTGGCTTGAATGGAAATAGTTCTTTAAAACCTTTTTTAAAAGCCAGACCATTGAAGCACTAGAATTATTATATTATTATATTTCTTTAAGTATTTTAACCAAGTCTTTTATATATATTTATAGTAATGTTTTAACCAATTATTACTATATTAATGCATATTTATTTATGTTTTTATGCATATTTACATTTACATATATTTAATGTTACACATTTATAAGCAGTGGAACATGTGACTATTGGATTGTCAGATGACTTTATTGCATCTTCTATATAAGCTTTATTACGTTAAACTACTGTGATGAAGCAACTAGTGTAGTTGTGAAAGCGCTAACCATTTTTATTTTTTTCTATTTTTGGTTTGAATAAAAGTATGTTTGTGTGTTAACTTGGTGCATTTTATTTTATTTTACTCTAAATAATAATCACTGAAGAAAATAAACCTATCTGGTTACTTTCTCTGTAGCATAAGGTTTAACTGAAAGTGAATAGAGAGAATGCATATAAAGTATTGCTCGAATCTTCTTCAGAGATCACTCTGCAATTTATTTACATTTAATTTTCCATTTTTTTTCCATTTTAAGGTGCATTTGCTCTCTGCTTGGCAGCATGCAAACATGGTTCACTACCCAAGGAAAAAAGTGAAAATTTTAATTTAGGCTATCTTAGGTAGCTCAAGCATACCTGGAAAAAGTGCACTTTCCTCAGTGCTCTGGGTAATATTGAGAGGAGAATTTCCACCTGTCATAGTACTATCTCTGCAGCAGAAGGTGTAAGGGCAGTGACTTTAGATAAAGAATACAGCCTATTAAGGGTTTCAATTCAGCTAGAAAAAACTTTTAAAAAGGGTGTAAGAAGCCCATTTCTCACACCTTTATGAACAAGACTGTAACACTAAAGAAAATTAATAATGTTAAACCTGTTTCTTGTAAGCAATGTATCAGTAAGTCTTGCAAAATGAAACTGTAATATTTCATATATATATATATATATATATATATATATATATATAAACACATCCTAATGTGTATCAAGTTTCCTAGACATGACAATGATTATATTTCATATAAAATTAATTTGCATACATATATATATATAAATGACAGGGATATTACTTTTGTTATAATCATCATGACTCATCACATATTCCAAGTATATGTTTCATATTCTCAAGTCTTGTGAAGTATATATGTAACAAACCAATCTGTATTAATCAGCACATTTAAATACATCCATCTAATCTATATTTATTTGCAGAAAGAATAACTTTTACATAGGAATGCATTCCAATGCATAATTACAACACACATATATAAACCTCTAGAAGTGTATTTATATTCATCCAGAAATTACTATATGTCAAAAATCCATGCTAGAAAGGCAGTTCTCCTGTGCCAGTCAGTTAATAAATTAAGTTGCAATGTTTGCATCTTTCATCCCATGGGTTCAGTTCCCAGCTGTTATAATAATATTTTAACATTATATAATCCCCAACATGACAATATGTCAGAATTCAGCATCTTTCAACTTACAAATTGCAATCCTTAAAAGCCATGCCAGTCAGCAGTCCACTGTTGTACACTGGAACCCATGATAATGGATGGGATATCAGTTATGACACAGGTCAATGTCATGTTTCACACATTTACTGCTATGTGATGTAAGTAGTGCAAATCTGTCTGCCAAGAAGTCCATCTGTTTTCAATTGCACAAATGCAGTTGTCAAAGCTGTGCAACTTTGCACAATGCCAGTAACATTCAAGATCTGAATTAGACACCAATTCAAGCATATTTTGTTAGCTTGACTTTTGCAGACATGGCCGGTGAGGAATAGAATGGTGCTAAATTTAGAGCACAAATATGGGGTGTTGAGGAGTCCAGGATATTTATGGCACTCCTTATGATGCAAGGAGATTATACAAAGTTTCCGTGTAAGGATGAGGCTTGGAGTTACTTAGCCAAGGTTGTTTTCCTGCAACTGGCATCCCACTCAATGGGGAACAATGCCATCACCACTATAAAGACCATAAAAGTGCACACAGCACCTCTTAAGTCAATGGGAAGATGACTTTAGGAGTTGGAACATCCCCAGTTGTGTAAGTATACTGACCCATCACTGTATATGATATGGTAGTAATTATGTAGCCAGCCAGCACAGTTACTCATTATGCTTTCATATATATTTATTTTCTTTTTGTGCTGTAAAGCTGCAGAGGAGATAGTACAAACTGTGAGGTGTACCAGGAGAGATTAAGTCACCTAAGAGAGGCATAGGGTAAGTATCATTCATGTAAAAATTCAAGCCATAAAGTTTTCATTCCCTTAAGCCCTGGCATCTTGAGCAGGCATACCTCATCCTTCATCTCAAGCATGCATGCCTTCCTCAGTAACTCTTTCTGCTTACATTAGATGATTAGAACACCAGCTTTGCTCTGAGTAGGTTCAGTACCCAGAAGCAGCAATTGCTTTTTTTTTTAAATTGATAAGTATTTATAAAATATTAACAGCAGTCTGTCGGGAAGAATTTCATTATGATAACTGTAATTATTAATTTAGAATGCATAATTCCAATCCATCATAGGGAAATAAAGACTGCTGTTTCTTATATCAGAGCAGCCATATTTGTTTGTTTAATGACACTCAAATACCTTTCCATCATAAATGCATGTTGCAAAGGTGTGCACTTGCAAATTATCATAACTGTTTATGTACAGCCAAACCAAGTTTCTTTAAAATATACAATATTGTGACATGCCATGGATCTTATTATCTCTTTTGTCTCCCCCACCCTTTCTTTTTGTTTTTTTATTTTTTTTATTTATTTTTTGTGTGTGGGGGGGTTATAATTTATTAAAAATCTGCTCTTTGCATAACTTGATACTGAAAATTAAACCTCAACATCACAGATAGATATGCCAATCACTGTGGCTCTGCCCATCATACCTCCACAGATGTCAGCATAAACACCCAGCACTTCTGGGTCACAGCCTGTCGGTGTTGCCTCCAAAACCTCTACCCTATCTTCTCCAAGTACATCAGGTAGCTCTGCCCTGGCTGCTGGTGCAGTGGTACCTTCTGGGAGCAGTAGTAGTGGAGGTGGTGATTTTGTCACCCATCAGGAGCTGATAGGGCTGGAGGAAGAGGAGGATGCAATGGAGAGGGGTCTCGGAATACATATCAGCAAGGTTGAAAAGATCCTTTATAACATTGCAAAGATAATACAGCATCTGCCACTGACCCAGGGAGCTAGTGCAGGAGACATTGATGACTGTTCTGAGGGAGAGGACTAGATTATCAGTGTTTTTAAACTGAATGCAATGTGCATTCAATGTTCCCTACCTACTTATCCCCAATCCTGGTGTCCCCAAACCTGCTGTCTTCATCACCATCCCTGTCTTTCTTTTATGTCCTTTATTTCTGCAGATTTTTCCTAACCTACCCTACCTACCTGACCTCCTCATTCCTGAGCACCTCTTGCAACATTCCTCTCTCTCCCCCCAAAAAGGACAACTATGTGTCATCCTGATGCAACTGATTTGGTCCAATTGGCCATACAACATTATTCTGTTGTTGTTAAGCATCACTGGTGTGGTGACTCTGCAAAGTCATGAAATTGTATTTACAATTGTACATTGCTGTTGTAAAGAACTGGATAGCTATGATGCCCTCCCATGTCCTTCCTGCAAAGTCCTGTTTTTTTTTCTCTGTGTGCTACTGTTTGCTGGCCAACTCCATTTTCACCACTGTCATATCCACCCCTTTTTCATACATATAATCTGATTAAAAATAGATGCACACACAAAAATCATGGCCAGCAATGGACCATGAAAAAGCCTTCGTGTTATGTCCTTGTCATTTACATGGAGCTTTGCATATGGCAGCAATGCTGAGTGTCAGTGAATACTGTTACTTCTTATTGCAAAGCCTGAAGATTTCAATTTAATCTGCAGTGGTCTGATTACTGTTGCACAAATATGCTTAAATTTGCTATGGTATGGAGTACAGAGTGTAGATCAGAATGTATATGCTTTATCTTTAAGAAGCATATCAAGGACTGAACGTGCATGTATAAATTATGGGCATGTACTATTCCCAGTGCCATTTTGAGAGTGCAGCCAGAGAGCGAGCATGCATGATTGCAGTAGTTAGTTTGTATATAAGTTACCTAAGTTAAAGTCAGTAAACTTCTATCATAATGTGCTTGTATATAATAAAGCTGGTTGAACAGAACCCACAAAGACTTTTCTATTGTGTCCAAAGTAGGAGAGCGACATGGTGTCAGAACCGAGATTCCAGAGAATGATATTTGGAGCCACGAGGTGCAGAGATGACAGTGAAGGTAAACTAAGAGAAACAAGGATGAAAAGGAGCCAGAAAAGAATAAAAGGTAATGAGAATATGCACATACTGCTTATTTTATAAAAAAAGATAAAACAAAGCATAGAATGAAACAAACCACATTATTAAACAAGCGGAAGGCACAAAGGGTTTATTAACTAAGCAAAACATTTAAAGTTAAGATATTTGATGAAATGATTATCAGAAAAGCAAAACAAGTATGTTTAAAGCAAAATTAGTGAGTTTAAAGCAAAACAAGTATGTTTAAAGCAACTCGAGTGTGTTTGAAGCAAAATTAACATGTTTAGAGTAAAATGAGCACAAGAAAAGTACAATGGGTATGAAAAGAGATTAAACGAGCAAAACAAATATAATAAGGCAAAAAGGGCACATTAAGTGTAACTAAAGCAAAGTGACTGCATGTTTTTTGTAAAGTGCTGTGTTTTGGCATAACTATGACTTGGTATTGTATCAAGGGCATAACTAGAGTTATTCGAAGTATCTCAAAGTGTGTAAAAGTGCTTACAGTGTGTGCTTATTACTGTGCATGTATTCCGAAGAGTTTATATGTGTGCAAAGTGCAACTATTTCATGAAGTACAGTCAAAGTACAGCCATTTCAAAATGTTTCTTGTGCTGGGTGTGTCTATTTGCAAAGTACCACCATTACAGAGTGTTTCTTGCACTGTAAAGAATTCCCTAGCAAGGTACCGCCATTTTGGGGAGATTTCAGTGTGCTGTGTACAGTTTATTTGCAAAGTGCAATTACTTCAAAATGTTACTGACTCTGAGCTTCTCGTTTCCAATTCATTCACATTTTGCAGTTATTTGAAATGTTTCTTACACTAAGAGGTGATTTTTTTGCAGTACAGTAATTTCAGAAGTATTACAGTGCCCGACAGACTTATTTCCCAAAGTTCAGTTATACAGAGGCTTGTTGTGCTATTGCACAAAGTTGCAAATACTAAATTTCTGGCATATGTGTATGTGTTTGTGTTCGTGCTTATTTGCAAAACACTTCACTGGTGTGTGTTAATATGGCAGACGGAGTTTGAAAGCCCTTACCACTTGTATTTGATCAGAATATTGCAGAGAACTGGAGAATATTTGAGCACAAGAACATTATTTTTATACAAACAGCTTATTCAGATAAAGATGCATGCACCATGGCATTCATTTTGCTAAACCTAGCTGGATCAGAGGCCATTGAAAGAGAGCATTCATTTGTGTATGCACCAGCAATATATGAGGGAAAAGTAAAATCGTCATATTGTTGTGCAGGCTGAATCAAGGGAAGACCACAAGTGTTTGAAGAGCAAATTCAGAGAAATGTGTAACCCCAAACAAATATTACATTACAGAGGCATCTGTTTTACATGAGAGATCAGAAACCAGGGGAAACTTTTGCAGCTTATATAACTGACCTCAGAAACAAAGCCAAAGTGTGTTGGTTTGGTGACTTAAAAGATGAGTTAATAAAAGACAGACTCATGTGTGGTATTAACAGTGCTGCTGTGAGAAAGATTTAGCTTCATGATAGTGATTTAACATTGAGCAAAACCACTGAGATTTGTCAAATCCATGAAGTTACAGAACAACACACAAGTATGCATGCAAGTGACAAGAGCATGGTTTCAGTAGGCTCCAGAGCAAATGTAGATAACGTGTAACATGTGCAAACAGAATTAGTCCTAAGCACATGGCAGCCACAACCCCTGCTGGTACACCAGAAAAATCACATTGTTTTCCAGCAAGTTCTAAGGCCAATGCAGTTAAAATTAGCATACTCAGTATAGTACAAATATGAATTAGCAAAACCCAAGTCCAGCTTTATTGTTAACTGTCGTGATTGTGGTGCCAATCATGAGGCTAAAAGAGAGAAATGCCTAACATTTGGTCAGCAATGTCAGTGTAAAAAAAGGAACCATTTTCAAAAGGTTTGCAAATCTAGCAAACCCCACACAGTTGTAAAAAAGTGTCGCACAAAAAAGCAAATCGATCAAGTAGAGTTGCAGTAGTACACTTTTTATGTATATCAGTAATTGGTGAAAGATTTGCTGTAGTGAATTTATTGGCAAGTGTTTTGTACAGTCTGGATCAATGGTATATCCATAGAGCTTAAAGTCGACACTAGTTAAAAGTATGTTATATCAGCAAGTACATTTGCTAAAGTGAGAACTAATGAACAACTCAATATGGCCAGTAATGTTAAACTTGTTGCTTATGGAGGTGCAGAAATTCAAACCAAAGCCTCAGTGATGCTTTTATGTTATTTGGCTAAGAACTGTTACAGATTGTTATTCACCAGTGTGCCACCTAGCAACAGCCCCTAAGGCAAGACAATGTACCTAACACTTTAGTCATAGGTGACTCTATAGTCCGGCACACTGATGTCCCTCTCACCAGGTTGAACAAGGAGAAAATTACAGTCAGCTGCTTGTCGGGTGCCAGGATCCGCCACATAACGCATGCACTCAAGTCACTCCACAACAAGTACAGATATGACTCTGTCATTGTCCATGTTGGAGTGAATGACTTGAGACATACCTCCCTGGACTACATGAAAAGAGACATGGAAGAGCTCTCGGATCATGTGGCCCAGGCAGGTATGACCCTAGCCTTGAGTAGCATCCTGCCTTCACCCAGAATGATACCACAATATAAGGACAAAATGATTGACTTCAACAATTGGCTAAGCTTCTGGTGTCATTCAAAGGGGATCCAGTATCTGTCTGCCTGGGAAGACATGATTGATAGACCATGATGCTTTGCCAGAGATGGTCTGCACCTGTCTCCCCTGGGATTCAGGTTATTGGCTAAGGCTCTTGCCACCCTTATAGTGCCTTTTTTAGGCAAAGTTCAAAGGACAAAACCACCACCATAACAGGTACAAGCATGCAAAATCTGAAGGTAATGCTACTCAATGCTAGAAGTCTAAACCTCAAAATGCACTCTCTCGAGGCACTCCTAAAAATGGAGAACATCAATATCTGTGCAGTAACTGGTTCAAGGCTCCAAAGAGCACCCCTGCAATACCAGGCTACAACTCTTACCACACTTTTCGGCCACCAAACCAGGACCGAAACACTAAAGGTGGAGGAGTGTCAATATTCACCAAGGATATTCACACCACCAGGCTAGCTGCCCAACACAATGTGTCTGAAATTCTCCAGGTGCAACTAACACTACAGATCCCCCATCATACCCCAAGATTCTCACTACATCTTTCTAAACATACTGGAAAATATTAAGATAGAACCAAACACCCTAATACTTGGTGATTTTAACTACCCTGCCATTAACTGGGAAAACTACTCATGTACCAACACCTTTGCCCAACGGTTCTTGGAATTCATAAATTCCAACACCCTGGATCAACTAATCCATAATCCCACCAGGGGCTCCAATATCCTAGACCTGGTCATTACCAACATAAAAAATTGATGCTCCACACCTATGGTCACCCCCTCGTTAGTCAGGTCTGACCATAAGCTAATCACCCTTAACATCCACATCCCACCCCCCAGTAAGGAAACCTCCATAAAAAACTTCTCCAAAGCCAACTTCATGCTACTCAAGTCAGACGTGACAAACTTCATGACACCCATGCAGACGGGAACTGAAAGTTCAACTGCTGAATCCTACACTAAGGCACTGTACGAGCACATCCAGTCATGCATGAATTGTGCCATCCCAAATAGAACCAAGATGCTCTTATCTAAAAAAAGGAAGCCAATCTGGTGGTCCCCTGCCATAAACAAACTTTACAACAAAAGGAAGAAACTGTTGCAGAAAAGAGGAAAATCCCAGGATGCAAAAAACTCCCTTACCAGCCTCAGTAAGAAACTGAGATCCCTCATAAAATCCTCCAAAGCTAGTTACAAAAATAAAATTGCCAAAGATTCCAAAGACAACCACAAGGCATTCTATAACTATGTCAAGAATCTAAATGGCAATGCTCAGATCTGCTCTGAGCTAAAACAGAATGGCATTAAATATACTGATCCCAATGATATTGCCAATATCCTGGCAGATCGATTCAGTGCCAACTTCACCCCCCTCTCAGCCCCTAAATGGCCCATCTCAATACCGGAAGATTGCCAAATTCCGGTAATAACGGCCACACAGGTAAAAACGCACTCTCCAGAGCTAAGAATACAGCATCCATGGGACCAGATGACATCCCGGGCTGTGTACTACATGAACTACAATATGAACTGGCACCTCACCTAAGTGTCATGTTTAATCATAGCCTCACCTCAGATTTCATGCCCACTGAGTGTCACAAAGCTACAGTTATCCCACTCCACAAGGGGGGATCCACCTTGGATCCCAGAAACTACCATCCCATCAGTCTGACAAGCCTTATCTGCTAGGCCATGGAGCGTATTATTATGGAACTTATAAACAAAGACATTGGCAACCTTCAAACACTGGACCCCACCCAGTTTGGGTTTGTGAAGGGTCAATCTTGTCTCCTGAACCTGATTGACTTCTTCGAATCAGTCTCCAGAGCCATGGACAAGGGTAAGGTGGTCCACACAGCCTATCTAGACCTTGCCAAGGCCTTTGACACCATCCCCCACTCTGGAATCATAGATAAACTTACTAAGCTGGGCATTAATCCCTATGTCACCCAATGGGTTGCTAACTGGCTTACTGATAGAACCCACACTGTAAAAGTAGCCGACTCCAAATCCATCTCCAGACAAGTGACAAGTGGAGTACCTCAGGGTTCAGTCCTGGGACCGCTCTTGTTTGGCATCTACTTCTCTGAAGTACAGGCCAACACTAAGGGACTCTGGCTAACAAAGTTCGCAGATGACTGCAAACTGGGAGCCATTATTGAATCTCTAAATGATGTGGATACACTACAAAAGGGCCTTACAGAAACAGATGCTTGGTGCCAGAGCCATGGGCTCAAGCTCAATGCCAAGAAATATATAGTTATCTCCTTTGGGAAAAAACATGTATCCGTGAATTGCCATATAGGTGGAAGTACACTAAACACCAAAAATGTGATAAGGGATTTAGGGACACAGGTGGACAGTGGTCTCACCTTTGATAACCACATCGCCACAACAGTCAGGAAATCCATCTATGTGGCACACCTCATCACTAAGGGCTTTTCATCCAGAAAAAAGGAGGTCATCCCTCATTAGACCCATTATAGAATACAATGCCTCGTTTGGTATGTACCTCTCAAGATATCTGCAACAACTGGAAAGGCCACAGAAATACCTCACTAAAAGAATCACAGGCCTAAAGCAGATGCCCTATGCGGACCGCCTTAAACTCCAGCTATACTCTGTCATATATTGTCTACTCAGAGGCGATCTCTGCTTAACAAACAAGGCCATGTCAATCCCAGAGCTGTTGGACATGCTACACTTAAAGAAATCCCAATCCCTCAGAGCCACACGCTCCAGAGATCTAAACCTTGTCATCACAATAAACAAAACATGCTGGATGGGATAGGTTCCTGACCCAGAGACTCCCCAGACTCTGGAATAGATTGCCCATATATGTCAAGCAGAGTACTTCTTTGGCCCCCTTCAAAAGGAACCTTGAAGATTGGATGGGAGAAAGGAAATTCACCCCGGGGATCACATCAGTCATCCTGTTAGACAGGGGTCCAGGGAAGTAAATAGTGTGGGAAGAAATAGCCAGGGAATTGTTATGGCTATGATTATATAGGCCCTAGAGCTGATAGCCTAGTACCAACCTATGAACCCATGAACCTATGTAGTATGAAGATCAGTACAGTCATTATCGGGTCTCAAAGACAGTTTGAGAATGAATCTGCTTTCTTTTACCAAAGAAGTTCATCACATAAGTGCATATCCTAGTCCCAATTTTTCTGAAGCCATTTTCTTAGAGTATGCTGATGTTTTCGATAACAAGTTGGGCAAACTTCCAGTTGTGTATTCCATGAAGTTAGACCCAGAGGTCACAACAGTAGTCAGACCAGCAAGAAGAGTTCCAATAGCTATGCAGAATAAAGTAAAGACTCATTTGGGTAAAATGGTACAGCAAGTTGTAATTTGTCCAGTTACAGAATCAACTGAATGGGTGTTGTCTATGGTAGCAGTTCACAAAAAAGGCTCAGATGAAATCAGAACATGTATTGACCCAAGAGATCTGAACAAAGCATTAAAGGGACTGCATCATTCAATGCGTACAGTCAAAGAGGTTGCAGCTCTAATACCAAATGCCACTGTTTTTTCTGTCTTGGATGCAAAAAGTTCATTTTGGCAAGTGATGCTTGATCAGAAATCTTCATTACTAACCACTTTTGGTACCCTGTTTGGCAGATACAGATTCCTAAGGATGCCATTTGGAATAAATTCTGCAAGCGAAGTCTTCCAGCGTGCAGTGGAGCAAATTATTTTGGGTTATCCTTGTGCCAGAATAGTAGATGATTTATTGGTTGGTAGCAATGGTGAAGTAGAGCATGAGCGAAACCTAAAGAGAGTTCTAGACAGAGCACATGAAGTAAACTTGAAGCTCAATCCTCTGAAGTGCAAATTCAGACTAACAGAAGTTACATATGTAGGTCATTTATTTACCAGTACTGGCTTGAGACCAGACCCAACCAAGCTATTCTTGAGATGTCAGCACTAGACAATATTCAAGCTCTGCAATGAATCCTAGACATGGTCAACTATTTAAGCAAGTTTATACTAGACTTTAGTGAGTTGACAGCTTCTTTAAGAGAGCTGACATGCAAATATGTTACATGGTCATAGTCAGAACAGCACCAGAAGGCATTTGAAGACCTTAAGCAGAAATTTCCACCCCACCCACATTAAGATATTATGATGGAAATAAGCCAGTCACTCTTTCCTGTGATGGTTCAAAATTCGGTCTTGGTGTAGTTATTCTTCAAGAGTACAGACCAGTAGCCTATGCCTCTAGATCAAATACCCAAAATGAAATGCAATAAGCTCAAATTGAGAAAGAAGGTTTTGCAATAGTATTTGCATGTTCAAAGTGTCATGATTATATCTATGGTTTAGCTATTCAGATTGAAACTGACCACCTCTAGTTACTATTCTAAAGAAGCCTATGCATTCAGCTCCAGCAAGGTTACAAAGAAGGATGCTCAAATTGCAAAAATAAAACTTCAAAATGGTCTATACAAAAGACAAACTACATTATCTGGCTGATACCTTATCCAGATCTCCCAGCAGTATGACAGAACAGCTTGACGTAGAGAATTCTGACTTTGACATGATGGCAGTGCATAATTTGTCTACCACTAGACTTGATGAGCTGAGAGATCACACAAAGACTGATCCAATTTTGCAAAAGCTCAATCACTACATTAATGTTGGATGGCCGTCAAAGTAATCTAGTGTACCACCTGAAGTGCAAACCTGTTTTCCTTACAGAAATGAAATGTTGATGGAAGATGGCATTATTTTCAAAGGTCCTAAAATTGTTTTTCCTGCTTCCTTACAACAAGAATATATCCAGATTTTGCATCATGGTCACCCGGGTTCCACATCCACTAAGAGAAGTTAGAGAACTAGCATTTTGACCTTCGTTACTGAAAGACATTGATAAAGTACTTTCTTCTTGTTCAGTGTGTAATAGTAATAGACTGCATTTGCAAAGAGAGCCACTTAAGCTAAGTCAAGTTCCTGAACTACCTTGGTCAACAGTAGCCACTGATATCTTCAAGTGGGACAATTACCACTACTTAGTATTAATAGACTCTTATTCAAATTGGTTTGATATCGACTTACTTCCTAATTTAACATCCATTACTTATTATTGCTAAGTTGAAACATCATTTCTCAGTCAATGGTAGCCCACACAAAGTTGTTTCTGACAACAGAACTCAATTTGCTAGTCAGTTGTTTCAGAAATTTGCAATAGAATGGGACCTGGTACATGTTACTAGCAGTCCTGAATATCCACAGTCAAATGGACTAGCTGAACATGCAGTGCAGAGTGCAAAGCAATTGCTTGAAAGGTTGAAGTGTGACAATACCAATGTCTTTTTGAATTTACTTAATCTCAGAAACATACCCCATGATGATATATTTGGCTCACCTGCTCAAAGACTTCTATCTAGGCAAACCAGAATGATGCTACCTATCAGTTCCAGTTTATTGATGTCTAAAGCTAAGAACAGAACCATCAAGGCTCAATTATTCAAGAAGTGTTCTGTCCAGAAGTCCAGTTATGATAAATTGAGCAGATTTCTTCGTCCCTTGAGGGAAGGAGAGACAGTGAGGATACAAACAGTGAAAGGTTTTGATCGGATTGGTCAAGTTACAGCTATATGTACTGAGTCGAGATCTTACCTTGTAGAATCTGAGTGTGTGGAGTACAGGAGAAATTGCAGACATCTTCTTCCTCTACCAGAATTATCATTTCAGCATAGCAAACCAAAAGTTCTTCCCATCCCAGAGTGTGTTTCAACCTCTACTTCCATTCCTGGGGATGTTCCAAATATGCCCAAGGTTGAACATTCTGTAGCGACAGCTCCAGTAGCTAAACTTAATTCCCACTGTTATGTCACATGGTATAGTTAAATTTCCAGGCCCAGTGTGAAATACACAGCAACATGGACATAACTGTATATATGTACCTAGTCTTGTATAATTGCATGACAAAGAACTACTTGTATTATCTGCATGCCAAACAGATTCATAGCATTGCAGGATCTATTTCTCAAAGAGGTAGAATGTAGATCAGTGTATGTGCTGTATCTTTAAGAAGCATATCAAGGACTGAACATGCACATACAAATACTGGACACATGTTATTCCCAGTGCCATTTTGAAAGTGCAGCCAACAAATGAGCATGCATGATTGCTGTAGTTTGTATATAAGTTACTTAAGTTAAAGTCAGTAAACTACTATTGTACTGTGTTTGTATATAATAAAGCTGCTTGAACAGAACCCACAAAGACTCTCCTATTGTGCCCATAGTAGGAGAGCAACACAGAGGAAATGCAGACTAAAGGCCATACTTTGAAACAGTTAATGTAACAGTTCTTAGGCTGCTGAGTGGGAGTCCCTGCATGGCATGCTGACATAATTATTCTGTAGCCTGATGTTTTAGCATAGTGTCTTGGCTTTCATTACAGCTGTTTGTCAATTTAGTGCTTCATAACGCATCATATCCCTTTTATATATTTAAGAGCAAACATCAGTATTTCTCTTCATATAGCACATTTCCTTAACATAACATTTGAATAGTGCAGCAAGACATAATTTCCAAAACATTACAGCCCCATCAGTGATATTTATTAGATCAAACTTATCCTGGTTAGGTATTTATTTTTTTGCACTCTTTCCACCCCTTATTTGTGTCTGTAGTGATCAGTTTATTGTACAGTGCATGACAGATTATTGAGAATTTATTAAGTGTAGAAAATTTTTGAATAATTTCAAGGGTTCAAATCCATCCATTAGCTAAGTGTTATTGGGTGTTTTTGTACACTAAGTTAGCTGTAGCTGATGGCTACATACTGTTGTGAGCCACCGTTACCCTTCTTCAGTGATAATCTACTTTGTCCCTGCCTCCATGTCATCCTGCCAATGTATCTTCTCCCTTCTGTATTGTTATTCTTCCATTTCTGTATTTGCACAATGTCTGGCACCAGGCAAAAAATATAACTAAGACTAAATGGAAGTACAAAGCTTATGGCAATATCTTTGGATTTGATTGCCTTCATCCACATTACTCTGTCTCACTTTGTGCCACTGTGCTAAGCTATGTTTATTCAGGTTAATGCAATTTTGAACAAGATGAAGGCTTGGATGTATGAGATACAATGATGAATATGGTAGTAAGGTGAATGCATACATTCCTATTTGCTGAAATCTGCTGTCAAATTGTAACTATCACAATTCTGACTTTCTACTTATTATATGAAGATAATACTCAGGTATAAATGTTTTTATTGGCATGCCAAAAATGTTTGAATACATATAGATGAAAAATGTTTCATGATCCTTTGTCTGACTCCTGTGGATATAAATGTTGGCTACACCTTTACTTAATATATCATTATCCTGTTGCTAAATTAATCTGCCTGCTAGCTATTGTGAAGCCTGTCTTGTACTGATCTTTGCATGGAAGTCAGCACAGAGCAACATAGAGTAATGTTAATTGCCATTGTAAGTTCAACACATCAATACATATGATTATGCATGCACTAACACTTTGCTATCTGCAGCACAAACCAGTTTAGCAGCAGGCACTGTGCTCAAATAGTACAATTAAAAATATATAGTTTTCTGTTGACAATGTCTGTATTACTGTTGTCAACAGGTGATTATGATTTCAGACTGATGTTGGCTCACTTCATTCATTTAAAGTATATGTCTGCTATACAATGTTTACACTTGCAATGTGTAACCAGCTTGGTTAACGTATTCTCACAGAATCATTCACTGTCATTTCTATGTACAACTTGCATGTTTGAATTGCCAACACACAAAGTGCAAGTATGAGACAATACAAGTGTGCAAGCATCCCGACATGAAGTCATAGCGATATTTGATTGACAATCCACTGGTGTGCATAGGTCAATGTGTATATCATCCCATTATGTGGAACACGTAAATGTCCCTTACAGTAACACTATGTACAGTAAGGACTGTATCTGTGTTTTATTTTAAAAGTATGTAATTACACATGACAGTCATACTGATGTTATATTGTCCTGTGCACATATATATATTTGTTGCACAACCTATGATACATAGTAACATTTCTTCCAAGCATTGCTTTTTACAAATATGTCAATGTCCATTTTCAGAGAGGTCCTGCCTGTCTTCTCCTGTGGTACTTGCACTTAGTACAATGCTCTCTAGACTGTTAAACCTAGATAGGTTGGAGGGATCGATGCCCAACATTGAAGACATGAGTGTCTGAGTGAGCGTGTATGTGTGTGTGAGAGAGAGAGAGAGAGAGAGAGAGAGAGACTGTGTTGGGCACTTGGTGGTGTATATGCTTCTACTGAGTATAATACATTTAACTCTTCTCACAGTTCCCTTATCCAAATTTTTACAGAAACATCCATTATGACACACAGTGATGACATCATCCTGACAAAAGTGTACTCTCTCCCCATAAGAGTCAGACTTCTACTGTGATATATGTGACTAATACAGTGCTCTCTAGATTCTGTAACCTAGATAGGTAGGAGGTTCAATGCCCAACAAGAATGACTTGTGTTTGTGTGTATAAGAGAGACAGAAAGAGATATTGTGTAGTACTTGATACTGTATCCACTTCTCCTGAGAATAATATATTTAACTGTTCTCACACCTCCCTAATGTCAATTTTTACAAAACATCCTGTATGGTGCACAGTGATGAGGTTATCCTGACAAAAGTGTACTCTGTCCCTGTAAGAGGCATACTTCTCTTGTGGCACTTGCAACTAATAGTGTTCTCTAGATTGTGTAACTAGATAGGTAGGAGGTTCAATACCCACTATGGAAAACACGTGTGTGAGCGCGCGCAGTGGTTGTTGCTGTCTCCACTTCCCCTTAAGAGAATCCATTTAAATGTGCACACAGCTCCCTGATACCAACTTTTATGGAAACATCCTGTATGAAACACATTGATGAGATCATCCTGATGAAAGTGCACTCTCTCCACTCCATAATCAGACCTCCTGTGGTGCTTGCAACTAGTACAGTGCTTTCTAGATTGTGTAACTAGATAGGTAAGAGGTTTAATGCATAACATGGAAGACTTGTGTGTCTGAGGGTGGTTACAGTTAAGTGAGCATGTGCTCAATCAAACTCTACCATGGATAAATGTTTTAAAATGATAGATGTCTACACCATGCCCTAAGCTCACATCCACAACTTCTTTGTAACACAAGGGTGTACCTATGCATACTGTTTGCACTGCAATGATTACAATTTTCTCTGCATTGCATAAAGAAACCTTCACTTTTTTAGGCAATACAATGTTCACAGATTTGTAAATTAATGCTTCAAATAACAGTGTCATTGGTTGAAAAATAGTCATTTAATGTTTTTAGAGGGAAAGTGATGCAAACATTTGTAAAGCTGGGTTTGTGGAGAGTGCTTCCATTCTTCAAATGACAGGTGTTTTATGTGACATCAATAAGAGCACACAATTACAGCATTATATTTACTGCCTACATCTTTGGTTCAAGACACTGATGAAGTTGTTGATTTGTAAGTGAATTGAAGAAATTTTAATGTCAGACTTCTCCTGTGGTGCTTGTATGATTTACACTATTCTCTATAATGTGTAACTACATAGCTAGGATGCAAATGTAGTTGAGCTTAACATTTACAAGTGTGATTGCCTATGTAGTCATGATTGTTTTACACACATTTGTAGTGATAATTTTACAAGCCCTGATTGGCTGTAAAAATAATGCTACCAGATATATCTCCTTGGTAATACAATAGTGATGTAATCCCTTTATAGATGCTGTAGGACTCCATTTTAGCCATTATTCTCTTGCACTGGCTGCTGATAATGTGCTCTATAGATGGTGCAAGTGGATAAGTAGGTGGTTTGATTTTATCACTGCTTCAATAATGTGACAATTACTGCTGTTGTATAAAGTTGGCCATCTCACAACCACCATTATCTACCCTTCTAATTGTGTGACTGAATTACAGTGGCACTCTGTGACACTACCAAACCTTAGTATCACCAGGGAAAATAACATGTTGTCCACACAATGATTACACACTGCTAACATACCTGCAGTATGTCATGTTTGGAGTGAGCATTCTCCTGTATGACTCTGATAGTGTACTTTGTACATTGTTTAACTACATATGTAGGATAGACCATATACCAGCAGCCAGGTGGAATAACAGTCAATAGTCCAAAAATAATTCAGTCCAAAATGCTTTTAATGCAAAGACATAAAAACTAGCTGTTAAGCACTTTCATTTCTACAATCAGAAACTTCATCAGAACTAACTGCAAGATGTAGCACCTGAAATATATATTCAAAATGTGACCAGTCATATGCCATATTTGATTAAAACAAGTAATATAAAGAAACACTCTAAAAACTGCATAATACAAGTTTTTTACAAGATTAATAACAAACACGAATACCAATAAAAATTCAATGAGAAAACATTAATCAGTCAGCTAGTTAGGTTGGCTAGGATGGTGACAGATACTGAAGTTTTCTATAAGGAGTGTGATATTGTGTTGGGTATGTTTGAAAAGAGGTTGTATCCCAAGCATTTCTTGTTTGAGATAAAGGAAAAGGTGGTACATAAAAGAATGCAGGGATTTTATTCACCTTTACCTGGCCATGTTATTTCTGATTAAGCTAGGATGGATGTAATAGGTTCAAATAACCAGTCGCCGGTGGTTAATGAGGTGATACCTAGGTTTGATAACCAAAATAATTTTATTTCCACATTCACCCTAGACAGTTATGCTATAGCTAATACCCTTTTGAGAAATTGGGCATTGTTTTCTTTTGATAAGAATGTTAATTTATTAGGAAATGCCCCACAAATAATGTATAGGAAAGATACATCCTTCAAACATTTATTACAACAGAACAAGGCCACAGGAAAGAGAAAAGTAGGCATGGTAAAATGTGGAAGATGTAAACAATGCCCTTATGTGTTAACAACGCATTGCTTTCATATTAATGGATCTAAGTACAAAATTAGAGGTAATTTTTCATGGAATTCCATCAGGTGGTATATGTGGCTTGTTGTTTCGCATGCCCTGCTTTTTATGTTGGGAAAAACCTGCAGAAAATTTAGAGAAAGGGTCTATGAGCATAGATTAGATATTAAGAAATGTAAGAGTACTAATGCTCTATATAGACATTTAGTTGACCATGCTGAACATGATTTTAAATTCGTAGTGATCGAACAAGCTAAAGACGGTTTGAGGGGGTATGTTATTAGTGAACATCTAGATAAGTATGAGTTAAGATGGCAACTGACTTTGAATGCCACAAGTTGGCCAGGAATTAATGATTCTGTCTCCAGTTTATTAAAGTTAAAACATTTAGAAGTATAACATTACATTTAATTGGGGGGGTAATGATTTTTTAACTTTTATTGGCATTAATGTTTTCCATTTAATTTTTATTGGTATTAATATGTGTTATGAATCTTTAAAAAGAACAACTTGTTGTATTATCCAATTTTCAGAGTCTTCCTTTAAATGGTTAATTGTTTTAATCAAGTATGGCATATGATTGGTCACATTTTGAATATATATGTCAAGTAATACATCTTGTAGTTAGTTCTGATGAAGTTTCTGATTGTAGATATGAAAGAGCTTAACAGCTAGTTTTTATGTCTTTGTATTAAAGGAATTTTGGACTAAACTATTTTTGGACTATTGACTGTTATTCCACCTGGCTGCTGGTACATAGTCTATGGTTTGTGAGGTTTGTTATTCCATGTTTTTCCAGTTTGGATTAAGTTTGATTACATATGTAGGATGTTCGAGTCTTGCTGTGAGTGTGTCTTTCACCTTCATACTGTGTATACTATTCTGCAAAGATGGCTTACTATTGAAATTCCAAATCCACTTCAGTTGACCGTTCAGAATGTTAACTCAAAATGCTGAATTCAGAATTTCGAAACAGCAACCAAGGCAAAAATTAAGACATCGACATCCATAGTTTGATGTATTAGACATCACCTCCTGCTATGCATATTAACATACCGTTACACTCTACAGTCAATGGTACATTAATTCTACTATTTTGCAGGGGGGCTATGCCCCCTTGCACCCCCCCACATCCCCTGCACATTAAATATACCATCTCTGAGATCGCACTACAGTGAGGAAATGGGGTAATTCCCTGTTCCTCACAATGTCAAACCCAAATACTTGAACTCCACTATTTGTTTGCTGTAGTGGAGTTGATGCATTTTGGTTCGACATTCTTCCAACTTGAAAACTGCCATTCGATCACATGCATGACAAGCGATGCAGTTTCCAGGTTTTGAATGTAAGCCTACAAAGACATATATGATGTGCAGCTGTACAGTGTTATTGTGCTCTTTGAACACTTTTTAGTATAAACATATAGCTAATAAACAGTGGTGATGCCCTCAGTTTAACTGTACATTGTTTCATTTGTACCTCAACATGGTTGTGTAGTTATTTGAAATCCATATGCTGAAACTATGTTGTGTCAGTGTTATTGTGACTGTACATGTCACTAACATTGTCAAGCACTTTTGCTTTGTACACATATAGATAATGATGATCCCTCTTACTAATTCACATGGCAATGCTTTTATTCAGAGTGATGGTGACATTTAATTTCATGTTCCTTACATCACATATATGAGAAGTGTTATCCTCTGGCACGAGGGAATGAGACAACATGTGGTCTGTTGTTGACATACTACAGCAGTTACAGGCACACATATCCTTTGCAGCAATAACATGATGTAATGCCTTCACATAACCACATATGTCACTATTGGACTGACATTTCTACCATGGTGCATTCATTCTCTAAAATATCATGTATTGTCTCCTCTGAAATGTTCATATGTTCAATGTCCACATTCAGTACCTGTTAGCATTGTTGTGCCTTATACTGTAATGCATAAATGGCATATACCAGTTATAATGTGTCCTTTTGCAGTGTGACAGTCATCTGGCATCCCTTTCATCCCATAGATTATTTACTATGTATATATCCGATGTAGTAAGTTAGCATAGGTGGATTATCATACTAAATGTAAGACTTCAACTGTGGTTCTTGTAGTTCATCCATATCTCATTCATCAGCAGAGTGACATCACCTGCTGTTCAATTGTTGAGAGGTGCAACATTATATGAATGTATTGACATTACATAAACACCATTGTATTTATTAGTTATTCATACTCATTTTATGTTGGACAATGATATATCATCACAGGCTGTGATTGTATGTCAGTGAAATTTTATTCAAGGCATGTCATGATGTGAGTGCTTCTGTGGCACATACTTTGAGTATTGGCCTTTATAGCACACCTAAGCAGATAGACTGGCATTATATTCTGGGACAGTCTGTGTCCTACATGATGAAAACAGCTTCCTTGTCAAAGATGCAGTTATATCGAGTGGACAGTAACATGTGTAGCTCGTTCCTGGCATTGTGAATAAATCAGATTGTACATATTATATTCATACCTCTTGTGTTAACAAACACATTCAATTCAGTTATTTGTGAGAGCCTCCACTACTGTCTAATGTGGCATATCCATTCTATACAGGGGTCTGGAGAGAGCCTTATATAATAGGCAGGGTTTTGAATTTGGTAACATCTGTCTGTCAGACAGCAGTGGCTTATATACACTCAAATTATCAACTTCTTCAGGCATGTTCATACCACCTAGGTCATGAATATACCTTATATGGTATGACAGTGCTATAAGCCCTTTGAGGGTGTTCTTCCTTACATAGATTCATAGTGTCATAGTTGTTTACTAGGCTAATGACCACAAGGGCCTTTTTAAGCCTAGCCATGCATCCCAGATCTCTGACAAGTTCTGATACCCTTGATAAGTGTAAGCAGAGGCCTGGGAGATTTAACATTTACAAGCAGGGGCCTGGGAGATGAACCATTTACAGGTTGCCTGTTTCCATTAGAGACATAGGTGCCAAACCAAGGATGAATTTCCTGTTCCATGAAAAAACTAAGAGGTACAGCAAAGTAGAATGCTGTACAATAAATACCTAACAGAAAGAAACGAGTTCAACTGTTGGATATGCCTGGTTAAGCTTTTGGGTTCACAAACAACCCTTAATTGTACTGATGAAGGGTTTTTTGTGAACCCAAAAGCTTTGCAGTTCATATTAAAACATTTTTATATGATACGCTGTTGAACTGATTTCTTTCTTTTATAAATTTCCTGTTCCCCATCCAATTGTCCAGGTTGCACTTGAATTGGGTTATGGAGACAGGGTAATCTCTGGGATACTCTTCAGCAGGTCCTATTTATATCACAGGCAAGGTTTAAGTCTTTAGAATGGGTAATTCTGGTGCTGTTTGTTTTGTGGATATGCAGGAGGTCCATCAGAGTGGGGTGTGACAATGCCCTGTATGTCTGGCAAAGATCTCCCCTCAAATGCCTGTAGGAGACATAATACAGGGATAGAGCCTTGAGGTGGTCTGCATAGGACATTTTACTTAAGCACTGTATTCTTTTAGTGAGGAACTACTGTGGAAGTTCCAATTGTTGGATATGCCTGGCTAGGTATATACCAAAGGGGACACTGTACTCAATGATAGGTCTGATGAATGCAGAATACAGTGGTACAATGACTTCCTTGAACTTAGATGCCATATCTTTGTTTATAAGTTGTGCAGCATAGAAGGATTTCTTCACTACTATAGACATGTGATGGCTAAAGGCTAGAATACTATCTATATGTGTCTCTAAGTCCCTGACTACTGGGTCTACTCTAAGGGGTGTTTTGTCAATATGATAGTTACCAGAGGTGTATGACTTCACATGGAGGACAGATGTGCTTATGTCTGTGGCACCCATGACTGTTTTGCATCTCTCTGATATCAGTTCTGGGCCTGGCATGTGTTCAAAAATGACATAATGCAAATGTTTTTTAGGTCATTCCTTGCTCATATGCATTAACTATTCACAAGATAATAATGCTCTGTATTGCATGTCTTCCTTCAGACGACTTTAATACTGCAATTGTTTCTATCACACTATACAGCTTAATGGCAGCTGTGTGATTCCATAAAGGTTTCTTACTGTATGGCATGTTGCGAGACCATCAGAAAATGTGATTGGCCCTCTGTTACAACACTTTCTACTGTGTTGCTGCTGTTATGTTACTGTTCCCTATAATTGCATGTGAATAGTGTTACCATGTCAGACATGTTTGGAAATGAGCAATGGCAAAACTGGACTTCTGACATATCATCTGCTCTGTCTTGTCAGTTGTCACTTATGTGTATTGTTTGTTATTAGATTGGCATGTAGCATTTAAATAATCATATAACACTTGTTTGGCTATTACATGCTGGTAGGTGATAAACCCTTTCCTATGGGTGCCACTGTCATTTCTTTGCATAAACATGTCCATTTCTGATATACCTGACATTACAGCTGTAAGATCCTTTTGGTCTTGTGTATACATGGTAATATGGATAGTACAGGCTGTCAGCTTGCATACATAAATTCCCTGTATATACATCCTTATACACAATAACTGTATTCTCTGCATTCAACCCTTTATGTATCTTCTGCCCTTGCTAACTGTTCTCGTCAGCATTTAATTAACATGTATATCACATTTTCACTCTCCTTTGCTGCACTTCAGCTTTATGACCCAATCACATCTTATTACTTGTATACATAACTGTGGAATTGTCATTTACATTAACTATCATTACATCACATTTGCCTGCAGGATATGAGTACACTTTAAACATTTCCCCTCTTCAGCATTACTGAATCATTATAACACATTTTGTGCACCAGATCCCCCATTTCACTTCCACTCATTTTGTATTGTTACCCTGTACTTGCCTAAATATGTCTGAGCTACAGCACATGCTCGTATCTGCTTTGTCTATATGTGATCCATTTTGTTTACAGAGTGTGGTCATGATTGCAAGCACCTTCCCATGGCCACAAACACTATTGCTGGCCATGAAAAGATGCTTGCAAACATGTGGGTGAGATCAGCAGCATCATTCAATATATTCATTTAGCACTGCTGCTCATCATGCTAACATACTTACTTCATGTAGGTGTAACATGGCACCTACATGATTTTATTGGATCTCAGGGAGTTTGATTCCATGCCCGGTGCATCCATAAAATTAAAAACAAACAAGAAAATACATCTAAAAATACATACAATACTGGGGAGTTTAAGGCTTGGATAGTGAAATAAAACTGGCTGCATCATGGGAAGAGAATGAAAAATTAAGAGAAATAACACAGTAGTTGAAAGGAAAGTAATCACAAATAAGAAATGATGTGCAACCACGTCATTACAGTCTATGAAAGTCATGAACAAGGAGTAGTATGAGATGAAAACAAATAAAAAACATCTAATCAAGTAAGATTATAATAATGTAAATTAACAACTATGATTGCCTTATTAAAACAAACGTTTGTTATAAAGATCTGATAAACTTTAGAGAATGCACATCATTAAGAAGCATTGTTATCATTTAAGGTCAATTAAGTACAAACTGTAGCAGCTTGGAGGCAATAACTTTAGATTGGCTCAAATTTGTCCTCAGTCATAGAAGACTGGTAATCTATTCCCTCCAAAAGCTTGAAGTATGTGTCTTTAATGTAAATAAGCTTACATTAACTGGGAAATAGAAGCATTTATTCTGTTTATTTCTGAAATGGATTAAAACTTAATGGAAAGGGAGATGGTAGACAGTCTGATAGAAACAGAGAGAGAGAGAAAGGGGAGAACTTTCATAGATAAAATGGTTGATTACAGTTATGATATCTCCTTGGAATATTAGATACATTTCTTTTTCTCTATGGAAAGGAGTATGATTCAAGCATTACTTAAATTCTAGACTAATATTTTCCCAAAAATATCTCTTTCAGTCATCACAACTCCTGCTTTCTCAACCCTTTTCAAACCAGTCCCAGCTAATACACTGCACAGGCTCCATAAAAACTATCACAGCCCATCAACTGACACCTAACATACCTCTCAACTGCCAGATTTTTGCCTCATAGTTTTGATCTGTTCCTCATAAAATGTGTGGTTTTCTGGCAAATCACATAGGATTTAACTCACTAAATAATTATATACATTTGAGTTTCAGCCTTCATATCTATCACAAATACATATTAACACAAATCCTGTTATTGTACCAACTTTCTATGTTTATAAGGACAATATTTAATATCTGTCCCTATTTTGGGTTCTTTGTCCCCTCATTATTTTAGGCTTTGTCCAGATTTCTTCTGCTAAGAGGTATGCACCCAAGTCTGAGGTCCATCCTTGTAAGGACCAAGGGTGTGCAGTCAGAGTAGATATGTATATGTAATCCAGTAAAGTTAATATAAACTAACAGTTACAACTTGCAGAATCATCTGACTATAAGGACATCTGAGTGTCCATGCAGACTCACCTGAAGTATGTAGCAGTATGGGTCATGCTCTGTCCTGGATGACATGGCACCCCCAACAATACCTCAATTTCTCTATACCACTTGTATATAGTACAGCCCATAAAAATGGACAATAGGTTTGATAGGTTTTTGTGTAGTTCAAAATAACAACCAATAGCTTGTTACTCCCCCAAGTCAAACAGGCCAAACTACTTGCCTTGCTTTCATTTCCAGACTACTCCCTCCTTTTTTTCTTCATTTACTCTGGTATCTTGCAGCCAATACACTAAATACTTAACCACATATTTAAATATCTGCTTAGTCTTCCTGAGCTTGTGTACAACTCCATGTAATTCTCTTTTTATCCCTCTCAGCTTCTATTTTATACTGTTCAACTCATACAGTTGTTAACTATCTCTGGAAACCTTCTTACTTTATGTTACAACCAACGCTTACTGACTGTTTTTAAACACTGTTGCATTGTTGATTCAGTGGTTGGACCACACTCCCTTTTCCCTGCCTATGCTTAGGCTCTCTCTGCTCCCCTACCCTACCCCAATTTCCATACACCTCCTCCTACTTTACAATTAAAGTATCCTAACTCCACCCCTACATTTCCCCCAACATCTCCCTGCATCCAAACAATCAGAGCATAACCCAGTAGCAGTTGCCCTACAATTAGCATCTCTGACTCATTCACTTAGTGTGCTACAACCCAGCATGTCATTTTAAACATTACACTGCTGTAGTTATAATTACTTTTCTCCTAGTAACATGTTACAGTGCAAACTATCTTTAGCAAAAGCCATCTTACATGTACAAAATTACTCTGACTCAAACTCTTCTAGTGTGTCTCCACAGTATATTAGCACTCTTTACCAACTACCATATGTCCCCAATAAATATAATTAACACTTCTGCAAATCCACTCTCATTACATCAACATTTACATTCTATCAATCATCATAGTACCCACACTGTACCAGCAAACCTTCATAGACTTTTTCAAGTTACAGGTATCTTAAATCTAAGTATGTCACCATACAAAATCCAATAAAACTAAAACATAAATGTGTTTTGTTACATACTTTCCTTTATTAAAAAAAAATAGTGGAGACATTAAGTCAAACCCCAGCCCGTAAAATACACACACACACACACAAAAAAAACATTAACAGCACAGTATTAGATGCACCATTCTCTTTTCCTTTCCCATCCCCTAATTCCAGCCTTCTCCTCCTATCAATCTTAGAAGCATATGCAGCAAAAGCCAAGACATACATGCTTGTATTGCCACATATCCCACAGACATAGTCATAGCTATGAATCCTGGCTGAAAAAATCATACATGACAATGAAATTACTCCACCTGGTTTCAATATAGCTAGGCTTGACAGAACAAATGAATGGGCAAGCATTCATGCTCAACTTCCACATTACCTAAATTCAGAAAATCTGCTCCCACACAGCATGGTTTCAGACCCCACCACAGCACAACCACAGCCCTCCTTCACTTCACCAACACTATACGCCAACATAGGAACAATCATAACCAAGTGTCAAGTGCATTCCTAGACTTATCCAAAGCTTTTGACACTGTATCACACCAACATTTACTTACTGAACTGTCTTCTAGAGGTTTCTCTCACTCCTCCCATACATGGTTCCTTAGTTATCTAACTGGAATTCAATAAGCAGTCGAATGGAAACAGAACCTCTCTTCTCTTCCAGTTACCATAGATGTCTCTCAGGCCTTTATACTAGAACCTCTTCTTTTTAACATTTTATAAATATGTTTTACACTGTTATAGACCAAAGAAATGTCGTACAATACACAGATGATTTCACTTTAATATGTACATCCCCCACAATATCCAGACTCCAAGAAATCATTCAAATTTCTTTCTCTTCAATCAAGACCTGGCTGAAAAATTCAAACCTACTCCTTAACCCCAATAAAGTGAAACTGATGCTCTGCACCACAAAACATTATCTCAATCAAAATCAATCTTTACTGGTTACATTTGCAAATAACACTAAAACTGATGTAGTTACACATACTAAATAACTGGGCATAGCAGTAAAAGGCGACCATAAATTTGATGACTATATTCTTCAAGCAATCAAAAAGATCCACCAGAAACTTGAATCCCTTTACTGGGCAAAACAGTACCTTACAGACCCATCAAGAAACTCCCTATACTAATCCTATTTGCTTCCAGCCCTCTTATATGCCTCACCTAGCCTTAACAACACAAGGTGTACACTAAAATCCAAGCTAGCCTCCTGTTACAACAAAGTAGCTGAATTTGCTTCCAGCACTGAACACCAAACTCACCACTGACAAGCCTTAAAACAGCTAAACTGCCTAGAGCTTAAAAACTATCTAACATACTCTCAGCTAGTAACGGAGTACAAACTGATATATTATCCTAATAAATACCTTGCATTAAAAATATTCTATTGCTCTACACCCTGCAAAGTACCTCCAATCTGATGATAAATTTCTACTAAGCACTCCCCCAAGAAACACTCATACTAGGCGACTTTACTATTGACTGGTCTACATGTATCCCCCCCCCCACTCACATAAACCTACATGGCTTTACTCAACTAATCCAAATCCCTAGCAGAATAAACATATCCTCCAAGAAAGAATCCATTTTAGACTGGATCTTCACCAATCGGCCTTCCCAATCTTACAACTCTGGGGCAGATAGTCTCAGTGACCACCAACCTATTTTTGCTCTAAGACACCATATTAAACCCACATAAACCTTTCTACAACAAATACACTGTACAAAAAATTCAACTCCCAGGACTTCATAACTGCTCTACATCATTGTAGCTGGTCACCCCTCTTAAACCTCCCCTGGACAAAGCAGTGAACTACTTCAACCCTACTTTCCTAACATACTTGACCAGCTTGCTCCAACTAGAACAATAAGAACAAAATCCAACTACACCCTCTAGCTTAACAAAAATACCCGGCAACTCCTAAAACAGAGAGATAAGGCATGAGAAGCATGGCAGCAAAACTACCTTGAACTAAGAAACAAATTAAAAAAAAAAACAAATAAGAATTGATAAGTGACACCACTACTCTGAGGTCCAGGCTAAACAGAGAACAATCCGTCAAAAATTTTGGACATCAATAAAAATACTACAACCAGGGAAAACTACTACCCCTCCCCCTAATATTAAAACCTCCACTAGCAACATTGCAACTCAATTTAATAAATACTTTACCAACTCTATTCAAAATCTAATTAATAACAGCTCTCCAACAACTCAAACAAACCTTCAAACACTAACCATTGACCAAAAGGGTTATTCTCTACAATCAGTCCCAGTCAATACAGTATGTAAATATCTGACAAAACTAAAACCCACTACACTTGCAGCTGATAGACTCCCAGGTGAACACCTCAAGACTGCAGTCAAAGCAATCTCATATCCCGTCTCTATACTAATAAACAGGTCAATGACCAAACAAGATATTCAATCTCTCTGGAAAATCTCTCGTATAATACCAATACACAAAGGCTGCAATTCAACTGAAATAACAAACTACCATCCAATTACAATACTATACCCCTATCAAAAATCCTTGAGAAATGTGTTCACTTCCAAATACTAAACTACTTACTAACTAACAATCTTCTGGCTGAAACACCACATGGATTTCGCCCAAACCATAGTACCACTACTGCCCTTATCATTCTCCAATGCCATAAATCAACAACAAAGTAAAGATAATCTTGTCTCTACTATATTCTTGGACCTCTCTAAAGCCTCTGGCAGAGTGTCCCATTCCAAACTACTAACCATACTCCCAGAACTCAAACTACACAACTCCACACTATCACGGTTCAAAGATTATCTCTCAAACCATCAACAAGCCATAAAATGGGAAAACACCTTATCCCCCTTCTCCCTGTAGACTTAGATGTTCCAGAGGGATCCATCCTTGGACCCCTTCTGTTCATCATATTCACCAACAACCTACACAAGGCTACCCTCCATGCCAATCTAGTCCAATATGCTGATTATTCTACCCTAATCTACTCTGCCCAATCACTCCAACAGCTACAACAAATCACCCAAGAATCCTTTACATCAATAGAAAAATTGCTATCTGACTCACAACTAATACTCAACCTTAAAAAACCCAGCTAATGTTATTCCATCCCTCTAAAGCTACTAACCTAATTCCATTATTTAAAATAACATCCTCCAATAATACCCCTATCATACCCATTTCCCAAACTAAATTATCAGGAGTTATCATAGATCACAATATGAAATTCGACAAACATGTAGCTCAAACCATCGTAAAAGTTCATAAAAAAAGGTACCCTCTATAGAGGCAAACATTACCTAACCTCTGAAAGTAAAGTCCCCATTGCAAGAACCCACCTACTCTCTACACTATTGTATGCCTCCCCAGTACTAATTAATCTAAACAAAGGTGACCTAAATAAACTATCTGCTATAACAAAATAGCAAAATTCACCACTGACTCATCCTACAGATCGCACCATTGCCAATCCCTTAAAAAAAACTATCCTGGCTAGAATTACCAAATCTACTAACTTTTAACCAACTTACAATAGCCCAAAAAATCCTCGGTCACCCCCCCCAAAAAAAACAGCCCTACAGGGACTACTGCATCACTATACCAGCAATCATCCACTAAGAAGTACCAACAAATCACTGGTTGATATTACTAAAAGCAAATATAACTCTGGGGACTCCCTCTATGCTGCTGCTGTTGCAAAAATATGGAATACACTTCCTCTAGATATCTGGTCACTAGAAACCACACATGACTTTAAGAACCATCTTAGGTTACCCCTATCCAACTCATGGACTTGCTCCTGCACTTGCCCTAGGTAATTACTATTGATCCTTCTTACTCACACCCCCTCTCTCTCATCTAAGATAACTTCTTCAAAACTGTTAGCCCCCTATAAGCGGGTCTATATTATAACATCGAAGTCTTAAAACTTCAAATGTTATAATATCGAACCCATTCAATCGAAACACCAGGAAACCAAACAGTCAGAATAGCAATTTTTTTCCCCAGGGAAAAAATTTGCTGTACTGACAAACATACACACAACTCAAGCACACCAAAATAAATAATCCACACACATACACTTCACGAAACCCTACACTAAACCAGACATACACCACTAGCTACCCACTTACCTTAACCCAACCCTAACCCTAAGGTCCCTATCACACACTCACCTTACTCGCTCTCTAACCCTAACTCACCTACCCCACCCTAACCCTCACGTCCACACAATCGCACATTTACCTGACCTGCGTCCTAACCCTAACTCACTTAACCTGCCCCTAACCCTAAAGTCTGTCACTACCGCACACTCACCTCACCCGCACCCTAACCCTAAAGTCCCTAACTACCGCACACTCACCTTACCCCAGTCCGTTCGCTCACTTAACTTAACCCAGTCCATAACCATCACATCACACTTCCCTGGACCCAATCCGTAACCTCCGTTCGCTCACTTCCCTAAACCCGATCCATAACCATCACACCACAGTGCTGTAAATAGTGAAGCCACGGAACGGACCACCGAAATCTTACCCTAGGTAAAATTTCAATGTTCCGAGGCTTCGCTATTGACAGCTTTCACTCTAAAGGGTTCGATATTATAACATTCAAAGTTTTAAAACTTCGATGTTATAGAATGCATATTAGTATTATTAGTACTACATATTTACAGTTCATGTGCATGCCTACTGATGCATCCATTTTATATATTCACTACCCAATGCAGAGAATTGATTATATTTACTAGAAATATACACTAGTGAAGATTCTTGACACACTATTTTTACTACATGTATAATCTTAACAATTTGTATAAATGCATGTAACCACAAAAATGTATTTCAAATGTTGTCATCATTGTTATCTTATATTGTCTGTATTACTCTGTGCATTATTATTGTGTGGTACTGTAAATGTTACCTCTATTTACTCTCTGTTTTACTACTCTATTTTATTACTGTGTGGAGTTTTTCTCCCCGGTCCTCTGCTGAAAATAGGCAACTTTGCCCAGTTGGACTTTTTCCCGGTAAACAAATGTAAAATAAATAGAAAAGTAGATAATTCATCAGGGGACTCACTATACTCCAGTTACATCTCCAAACTGTGGAACACCATCTCTATACAAGTAAAAATGACTAACAAACCCCCACACTATAAAACCCAGCATAAACAATACCCTACCCGATCCTGTTCGTGCTCCTGTTCATTCCCAGGTTGGGATCTCTAGTGAAAGTGCAGACTTTTTATTACTTATCAATGACTTTTTGCCATCCTGTACTTGAATCATTACACCCCAAACAACTTACCCTCCTGCACTTGAATCAAAAGACCCCTCTTCACCCCCACTCTTAAGTAGCACTTCTCATCTTTCCCTTTTTCTAACTGCCCTCATCCACCACTCTACCGCTCTTATGCATTCCCTGTATACATAAGGTATAAACCTCCCAGATACAGCAGCCTAGATAGAACTAGTCCCATACCCAGCTGTCTCACTCAAATCCAATTACCATTATCCTCCTGTGCAATACTAATAGCTCACCTCCTACAGAATTTTATAACTTACTTCATTATAACTCTTTACAAACCTATACAATACTAAAATCTCTCTTCCTATGTTTTTTATAGCTTACTTCATTACATCTCTTGAACAATTTGCAATCCTTTCTGTACTGAAATGTAAGAGCTTAACTTCTTTAATGGTTTCCCTTTTGCAGTATAAATCTATTTACTTCCTGCAAGATTTTAGAGCTACAAGAATTGTATAGACTTATAATTCTTGATGTAAATACTTGAGAACTGTCTGAAATTCACTTGTTAATATAAATATACTGTGATGGAGATTTTTACCAAAGGCCTCTACTGAAAATGGACTCTGCTCAGTCAGACATTCCCAGTCAACAAAGACAAATAAATAAATTAATTAAAATAAATTAAATACTATGGAAAACCAGCAATCCTTATTATGTAATATATTTCTTTCTATGTCCTCTAACATGGCTGCAAGAAGGGCTTTCCTATATTAAAATTAAAAATGAATATACAATTCACTACTCACACCGCTTTACCGAATATAAACAAATGTTGTTTCAGGCTTTTGGAAACAAGCCATATTATCTGAAATCACTATATTAGGTCTAAGTATCAGTCAAAAGATGTGTACATTTTGAATCAAGCTTCATGATGCTTTGAAAGATTTTTCCACACTGCTAGATCATATTACATACTCGTTTCTGTTTCCTTGCCCTTAGATTTAAACAAGTTTACAGAATTAGAACTGACAGACTACTTGTGCCTTAAGGAAAAATAAAGACATTTCCTGAAAAACCCTAATGTAAGAAATGTAGTAATTAAGGGAGACATAAAACAGGGGATATCATGTTGTCCTATCTCGCCTTCATTCTTACAATGATGGGTACTCGGGCCGAATACTTATCTGAAAGTTCCAAACCTGGCTCATGGCAAGATGGTATGCCCCAACGCAGTGGTGTAATTCCCCAGATCTCATTTGCTACTTTACGAGGTTGGATGCACTCATCTTGGCCGTGGCTAAGTTGTGCCAAGTTTTTCTTTTATCTTGACTAAAACTTGTTATATCTGCATATATATATATATATATATATATATATATATATATATATATATATATATATATAGCCTTTATCTTTTAGTTTAACTCATTGTGTCTCTTTGCTGCTCATTTTTAAGTTGTGATAGTTTTTCCCCTTTTAGCACGGCTTTTGCCGTTGCTTTGTAGGCCCCTTTTGGTATCCCGTGTAGTGGTTATTGTTCATCTGTTGGTCTCTTATAGCTCATTTAAGTTAAAGAGCTATTGCCCATTTAACTTAGAGGGCTGTTAGTGTTTATTGTCTTGCCCAAAAGAATAAATAGAGCCGTTTAAGTTAGAGACTCTATTTTTCTCCCCTGTTGTCTCTCCTTTGTGCTGTTCTGTAGTAATTTTTGGTGTAGTTATTGACTTTTTTAGCTTAACAAATACCTTTTCTTGTTGTTATTGCCTTGTTGTTACTATTGCCTTCAAGATCTAAACTTCAAAATGTCTAAAGATCAGAAAGAGAGAGAGCACAAGCCTTCAGGCTTTAAGAAATGTCAGAAGTGCTCGCAAAAAATGTCCGTCACAGATGGACATGTTATATGTGTTTATTACCTTGATGCCATTCATCTCCAAGAAGGCTGCACGTTTTGTCATTTTTTTAGTGCTAGAGTACTTCAGGAAAGGAGAAATAAGTTGATTATGAAAGGGCTCTTAAAGCCTTCTTTTGAGGAAGCCATCCATAGTTCTTCTTCGTGTCCTTCCTCTAAAAAGGACATGTCTCACAAAAGAGACTCACCTGCTACATCGGCTCAGTCGGAGCCGCCAGTCAAACTTCCTAAAATTTCAAAAGCCACTACTTCCTTGGCTCCACAGTCCTAGGAGCCATCGGAAGTCCTTTTGGTTGATAGGCCTGCTACTTTGGCTTCAAAGCCTTCGGAGTCACAAGATACCTCCACTCCGAGCCAGTCTATTGATATTTCATTGGTTTCTATGATGTTGAGATTGCCAGTCCTTCATAGGTCTTGATCTCCTTCCCTGTCTTCCAGGTCTACAAGGAGCTTATAAGATGATGATGTGGAATGGGTGGTGTGTACATTCCTCAAGTTGCCGGCACTGAGTATATTACTCTCAGCTCTCACCTATTTGGTCTCTGAGCCTACTGTGCTCACTGTTGTTCCTCCTCTGAGCCAAGCTGGCCCTTTGGAGCTGGAGTGCTAGGTACCACCTACTGTGAACCCATCGGTTCCAGGCCCCCCCCCCTTTGGTGTTCATGGAGCCAACATCTGCTCCGACTCTCGGCACCATCCGGTGAATCTGGGAGCCAAGGTTCCCCGGTTGGCCACGAGGGGGATTCTCAGACCCAATCTTCTTTGGTGCTGAGTCTACCCCTCAGAGCATTGGCTTGGGTTAGCTCTGCTCCCACATCAGCCTCGGATCCAATCTCATTGGCTCCAATGCCTTCCTCTGTCTCCTCAGAGCCAGGGGAGTCTTCGGAGCCGGTGGGATCTGCCTTTGAGCTGATGAGGAGTGTGTTTTCTACCCATTCAGCACCACAGAAGGATACCAGTACTCATCTCCCCAAGGCACCAGCTACTGTCTCAGCACCACTCATTCCTCAAGACAGCAGAGACCCTGGGCCTCAGGATCCCCCATTGGGTGAACCCCTCTCATCCGAGGCTTCCCCAGAATATCTTTCTGAGGAGCCACCTCAGAAGAGAACCTGCAAGAGGAAGCATGTTGACTCCCCAGATGAGTCCATCACTTCAGATACTGACCTCAATGAGTCGGAGGGGTCCCCATGGTCATCCTCTGACGATATCTCATTTGCAGATATTCTAGAGATCCTCAAGCAAAGAGGTGGCTGGCAGACCACCACTCCTGATGAGGAGTCAGTGTACCTGAATGATTTTGGGTCTCAACCTTCAGACTCCTGGGTGTCTCCTCCTTTTGATGATCTAATGGACCTAGTTAGTCGAAAGGTGTGGGAGTCACCCAACACTACGGAACCGGTCTCTCGGAGACCAAACAAATTTTTGTCAGCTCCTTCAAGCAAGGAATTTCTAACAAAGGGAGTACCTGTAGATGCTATGGTGGTGGTGGCAGCCAACAAGAAGGAACTTGCGGAGACTTCCTCATCTTTTCATCCTCTGAATAAAGACTCTCAAATGATGGACAGATATGGGAAGCATATCTTTTCTTCAGCGACTTTCTCACTGCGATTGCTGAACTACTTATTCCATTTCACGAAGCTACAAAGAGATCTGAAAAAGCTAGGAGATACTTTACAAGGTTCATTAGCTGTGGGGGTGAATGAGAAGGTCTCCTCCCAGCTGTCCACCTTAAATTCTATTGTTAACTCCTCCATGAGGCTCATATCATATGCAGCAGATGGAGCCAGCAGGGCAGCGGGTTCTGGAGTTTCCCTTAGGAGACACTCCTGGATGCGTGTGTGCAATTTTTTACTAACGGCCCTTTTGATGGTTCCTCACTCTTTGGACTCAAAGAAAAAGACACTCTAACCCGGTGCGAGCAGGAAGGGAAAACTCTCTCTGCCATTGGAGTACATTTTTCTGTACCTTCAAGACTTTATCCTAAGAGTCAGAAGAGCAGAAAGATGTGGTTCAAAAGATCCCAGAGATTTTTCCAAGACACACAGGATGATACTCCCCAGGGGCAGAGGGGGAGGTAATAACAGTAGACACCACCCCAGAGGCAGAGGGGGCCTGCAAAACCAGGGTGACCATGATTCCTTTCGCGGATGCCTTTTTCAGCACTCCTGAAATGAGGCCCGACTGCTGTACTCTGGAGGCAGTCGGGGGACATTTATCAATGTACCCAGAAGCCTGGCAAAATATCACAAATGACCAATGGGTGCTAAATATAATATCCAGAGGATACTCATTCCCTTTTTCCAAACCTGTTCCACATACCAAAACACTCCCAGATGTTCCACCCAATCTAAGGGAACAAGCAACTATAGAGATTCAAAAGTTGCTCCAAAAAAAGAGTCATCCATGAAGTCCCCACAGACCAAATAGGATTCAGAACTTACTCAAGATTCTTTTTAGTGCCAAAAAGAACAGGGGACTGGAGGCCCATATTAGACCTAAGCAAGTTAAACGAATCTGTCAAGAAGTCAAAGTTTTGAATGGTGACACTGTAGTCTATACTTCCCTTTTTAGGGAAAGACAATTGGATGTGCTTGATAGACCTTCAAGATGCTTACTACCACATAAAAATGGACAGGACATCAAGAAGGTACTTACGCTTCTGGCTGGGAGCCAGTTATTACCAGTTGAGAGCTCTGCCCTTTGGTCTCACTACAGCCACCAGAGTGTTCACCAAATGTATGGCAGTAGTCATGGCTCACTTGAGACGTCTAGGATTCTATGTGTTTCCCTATCTAGATGACTGGCTCCTATCCACCACCACCAAGCATCTACTTGTACAAGCCAGGGACCTAACATTGGACATATGCAATCAACTAGGCATTACAGTAAATTTTCAAAAATCTGCCTTGTTACCTTGTCAACATATTACATTCATAGGCGCAGATCTAGACACTTCATCCATGGTAGCATGTCTTCCAACAGAAAGAGTTGTAGCACTCAAACAGCAGATACTTCACATCCTTCTCAAAAACAAGGTGAAAGCAAAGATAATTCTACACTTATTAGGAGCAATGTCCTCCACGATTACACTAGTCCATCTTGCCAAAATGCACATGAGGATTCTTCAATGGCTATTATTCTCCCAATGGTCTCTTCAAGAGCTTCCATTGTCTCATCTGATCAGAATAACGGAATCTTGCAAGAACAACTTCAGATGGTGGATACATTCCACTCATGTGACAACGGGCAGACCTTTTGTTCAACTTCAACCAATAGCTACAGTGACCACGGACACTTCCCAGATAGGGTGGGGGGCATTATCTGGGAAAAACAATCCACAGTACATGGCAAGAACACGAGGCTCACTTGCATATAAATGTTCTAGAAATGAGAGCAGTGCTTCTTGCATTGCAAGCACTTCAAGACTCTCTCCCTCTAGGGACTATTGCAATCCACTCAGATTGTCTGTGGTTTGGTACATAAACAAGCAGGGGGGAACCAGATCTTACCTCCTTTGTCAAGAAGCCCTAAGAGTATGGCAATGGTCAGTTTCTTCCCAGCACTTTCTAATCACAATGCACATTCCGGGGAAGTCCAACGTAATAGTGGACAAGCTGAGAAGAGCAATCCTAATGCCTCACAAGTGGTCTCTCAATCAAAATGTAGTGGAAATGATTTTCCAAACATGGGGACAGCCTTGCTGCAATCTTTTTGCCACTCCCATGAATGCTAAGTGCAGCAGCTACTTTACTCTAATCCCCCCTCCGGGGGAGACACTGAGAGATGCTCAGGCTTACGATTGGCCCTCAGAACTTCTATATGCCTTTCTGCCGTTTCCTCAAGCACAATGCTCAGGAAGCAGGATAATTCTCATTGCTCCTTACTGGCCTCGCCAAGTTTAGTTCTTCTTCCTTTGGCCTCATCTTCAGGAGAAGCCTTGGATTTTGGACCCAGAGCCAGATCTGTTGACTCATATGTCAGGGGAGCTTCATCCTTCTCTCCACACCCTGAAACTGACAGCTTGGCTGCTCCACTTCCCAATTTAGTCAAGCTTCACAATTTCACTCCTACGGTTAGACATATCTTAATGTCCTCCCATAAAGCTTCCACTAGAAAGTTGTATTCTAGTAAATGGAAGAGGTTTTCCCTTTGGGGTCAAGATAAAAACATTGATCCTTTCTCTACACTTATTCATTCTATTTTGGAATTTTTGGTGAAACTTTTTCAACAAGGCTCAGCTGCAGCAACCATCAAGGTTCAACTGTCTGTAATTTCAAATGTTCATATTGGTGATTCTACTTCCAACTTAATGTCACATAGGTTGTGTAGACCCTTCTTAAAAGGTGCTTCCTTATTAAGACCTCCCTTTAAGGAACCCCTTTCTCCTTGGGATCTAAATTTTCTTTTGACTGATCTCACATTACCTCCCTTCGAGCCCTCTTCATCCTCGGACCTCAAGTTCCTTTCATGGAAGACCTTGTTTCTAGTACCTATAACTTCTGCTAGAAGGGTGTCAGAATTGCAGGATCTTTCTATTAGACCACCATATTTAATTTTTCATAAGGATAAGGTATCCTTACTTACAAATCCATCTTTTCTACCTAAAGTCTCTTCTCCAAACAACATAAACCAATCCATAGAACTTCCAGTGTTCTTTCCTAATCATAGTAACAGGGCAGAGTACAAATTACATCAACTGAACGTGCATAGACAACTCAGATTCTATTTGCATAAAACCAAAGATTTCAGAAAATCTGACCAATTATTTGTATCCTTCTCTGATGCAAAAAAGGATCCTCAGTCTCAAAAACTATTCTTTCTAATTGGCTTTTAAATTGTATTACATTCATCTATACCTCAAATCACAAAGATTTACCTTTCAAAGTGAAAGCTCATTCCACTAGAGCAATGGCTACATCATCTGCTTTTCAAGACAGAATTCCCATAGTTAATATTTGTGCAGCAGCTACTTGGCCTACTCCACATATTTTTATCACTCATTACAAAGTGGATTTGGCCTCCAGGGACAGGGCATCCTTTGGTTCCACGGTGCTTAAAGGTGTACTCCCGTCAGCCACCCGGGAAAGAGGTGCTAGGGACATTGTCCCATCATTGTAAGAATGAAGGTGAGATAGGACGACATAACATAAAGAAGTTATGTACTCACCATAATGTTCCATGTTTGTTGTCCATCTCACTGTTCATTCTTATGAACCCTCCCTCCTCTCCCCCCCCCCCCGCCAAAGACTCCTTGTAGACCTGGTACATTTTTACCACCTTCATGAGTTCTTTGTCTCAGCTTGTTTCTCCTTTTCAGTATATATAGTTTGGACTTAGATATATGTTTATATGTATATGTTTGTAGATTTGTATAAAGTGTATATATATTGTTCAGTACTAGCAGCAAACAAGATCTGGGGAATTACACCACTGCATTGTGGGATACCATCTTGCCACGAGCCAGGTTTGAGACTTTCAGCTAAGTATTCGGCCGAGTCAGAGCCGAGGATTGTCTCTGAACTCATCATTGTAAGAATGAACGGCGAGATGGACAATAAACATGGAAAGCTATGGTGAGTACATAACATCTTTTTATGAAACCACCACTGCAAGACAAACAAGTGTGCTACACAGATAGACCATGGCAGGAGCAAACATCTTAAAGCTGCGTGCAAAGGAGAATAAAATGCTAGATATGCCAACAGTAATGTACCTAAAAAAAAGAGAGTATACCAGAATAACAAGTAACTGTAACATTTCCTCTAGATCATATTGCAGTCTTCAATGCAGACAGATTATGCATGAGTTTTAAACAATGTGATTTGCAATGACTGCTATATCAGGCCATCTAATACAGAATACTGACATGTACTTGAAGACAATTAAAGAAAAACTTTTCCTGGGATTAAGCAAAATGCACTTCAATAAAAAAGCCATGTAATGTTAATAAAAAATGATAAAACAACTCTTAATTGATAGTTGCTAGCACATTTTCAATTCATCACTAACATGGAATGCAATTAACATATATTTTCAAAGGAGTCAGAGCAGTTACAAGGCAAAATAGGCTCACAACCATTAATTGCTTGACAATACCCACACTCAGTCTGTAGTCCATTTCTCAATGAGGGCTAGGCCACTCAGTTCCTGGAGTAAATTTGGGGGTACCCATCCAAGCATCCAGGTTCTGTTTGAAGAATGGTAATATGTCATATTTTTTAACTTCCAGTGGAGGTTTATCCCAGAGATGAAGGAAGTGCTGCATAATGAAGCTGTCTCTCCACTGCATTCTGTTTATCTGATGGTGAAGTCCCTTGTCCTGGAGTTTGTAGAACTAGTAGACTTGTGAAGGTGCAGGAGATCAAGTACAACAGGGTCTCTAATGATGCAATAGTGGAGGCACAAATCACCCCTCAAGAGTATGTAAGATACTGAGTAAAGGGATGGAGTTTGTAGCCTCACATCTTTAAGCCTACAGTCTTCTTGATTAAAAACTTCTGAAGCATCTGTAGTTGTTTTATGTTTATTGTGGTACATCCTGAAGTGGTGTACTCAGTGATTGTTCTAATCAATGCTGAATATAAGAGAATTATGACTTCTTTAAATCTGAAGGATATATCCTTGGGTATCAGTTGAGCTAAGTAAAAGGACTTTATGACTACAGCTGCTTGCTACCTGATGATCAAAGAAGAAGAAATTTTCAAGTCATATTGCAGGGTCCATGACTACATTTATGTTTTGTAGTGGGGTATTGTCTGTATTATATGCCGAGAGTAGAGATTATTTGTCAAATACAACAACACTTCACATTTAAGTTGAGCCTATTTTTGTTTCACCAGTTAAGTTCTTTCCAAAGTGTACAGGTGTTACAGGGGGTCTTGACAATAATCCAGTTTAAAGTTGTCTGCAGACTTAATTAACCAGAGGTCCTAGTGCTCAGTTTGGAGATCAAATAAGTAAAGGTCAAAAAGGAGGGATCCCAACAAGAGCCCTGTGGGTGTCAACTGGTTACCCTCATGCTTTCAGATGAAGCACCTGCCACATGAAATATGAGTTTTTATTTTTTAACCAGTTAGCTATCTTTCTTATGACAAATGGATACATTTTTAGACCATTTCGTTTTTTTACCATTCCTGCATGGGATATAATATCAAATGCTTTGGCCAGATCAAGATATGCTGTGTGAAGAGCATGACCACTGTCTATAGCCTAAGTGACCTTTTCAAAAATGTTGACTCAACTTAATAGGCACAATCTCCCTTTAATGAAGCCACATTGTTGAGTCAATCACAACAAGATTTTTGATATCATAATTGATGTTGTCAGTTATAATATGTTCTATAGCTTTGCAAATCAGGTTCATCAGGCTGATAGGACAATAATTACTGGGGTCAGTGGTGGGCCCACCCTAATGGAGGGGCATCACTACAGCAGTGTGCAATAAATCAGGAACAAATCCAGTAGCTAAATTTAGGTTAAATACTTTGCAGTGAGGTTCGGCAAGGGAGTGTTTACGTGTATATATTAAATATCCAAGAATGTTGTCAGGTCTCATTGAAGAAGTATGTTTGGAATAGTTCCTTCAGGACCTACTTCTCATAAATAATAGTGTTGCATGGGATTCTGGCAATTATTTGGATAGATGTTTCAGTGATAAAATTTACACTTAACTTGTCAGCTAGTATATTGGCAATGTCTACTGGGTTGGAGTAGAAGGTGCCTTTTAGAATAAGTTCTCAGCATTATTGGGTATTGTACCTTAGTTTCCTAACAGAGATAAAGAAGGATTTGTAATTATCATAAGCTTTAGTAGTTAGCTTAAGTTCATGGTTTGCTTAACTAACATTATTAGTCCTAATATTTTTTGTTTCAGTTGCCTAGTAATATTTTTGAAACTATACTTGTCATGCATGATGCAGTTCTCTGTGCCTTTAGATCAATTAAATATTTGTACCTGTAACAGATAGAGTTATTTTTACTGAGTATTGCTTTTATTTTTACTGAGTATTGCTTTGTTATCAGTGAGAATAAGATAGTTCCTACACTGCCTAAGGGTACCAAGTGCTAAGAAGCTGACAACAGAAGGAAAACAAGTTATATGACCATCTATAATGTCCAGTGCTTTGAGGAGTTAGTCGGGAAGTAAATAATTAGTTTACAGAGACGTGTACAGGTGACACTGTTTGTATCAAAGTAAGTGATTTTATGGAGAAGTGCACAATATATATATTTGCACTCAGTAAGTGAATGGAGGGAAAAAACAAACAGGGGGGCTTCAGAAGTAGAGACAGCTTTAGATTGCTTTAATAAAAGCAACTACCCAGGCACCAGTACTGTTCCATACGAATACCCAGAGATTCTTGGTAGATAGGCTGTGATGTGCTTACACAAGTGGGGGAAGCAGCTTGTCTTGATCAGTAGTTGAGCTATATCCCAAGAGGATGAATAACCACACACAGTATATATACGTGATAACACATTCACAAAAGTGAATGGGATAAGTCAAAGTTCTGGGAGGAATGTAGGTGCTACTAAGTCAATAGTTACATGGAATCACCTGATCTAAGCCCCTTGCAGGAGCCTGAAATGTTAAAGAAGTGCAAAAGGTCCTCTAATTCACACACAATAGCAAATGTATTTATAAACTGCTATCAAACAAGCAAAAGTCCTAAACTACCCCACTCCCTCCTCACAATTTTAAATGGACCATTAGTAAAACTGGGGATAGAAGCAGACATTAAAATGGAGCAAGAGGGTAAGAACTAAAAGAGATGATAGATTACTGAGATATGCTCCCTAAACACTTGAAAGACATGACTTAATCTTTATCTGCATTAATCAGCTACAAAAAGCAGAATGTGATAGGATGTTGATGAGCTTCAGTTTTTAAAAAAGCTATTTTAAATGTTTCAGTGGCTAAGGTAGTTACATGTATAGCAGAAGCAAATTAATGTGAAAAGGAAGAACTAAGCATACATATTATACAAAAGTTATTTTTTCTGCATTTTAGATCTATATTAGTAGAAGGAGTATTGTAGGGGTCTGTAAGGCAGCTTTTCATCAACCAAATTAAAATAAATGGATGCTAAGTGATACTTACATGCTTGATTTATGTGGAGCAAACCTCCCCCAACTCATTATGAATGTGACTTTGACCTCTGCAACCTTTATCTGTCAAACAACAATGGCTTATGCATACTCAAATACAGTTTAAAATTACTGCAGCTTGGGAAAAAGAAATATCCCACACAACACTGTCATTTGAAAAGAGTGCTTTTTCTACTTGGCAATCATTACAAAAGTGACTACCACTACCATAGTATACTACTAAGATATCCTATCATAACATAATACAGCAGACGGTAAAGTTATCCAGGAGGAAAAGACAGTGGGTGGAATTTAATAAAGTCTACATGGACTTATTTGCCATGTAGGCATAGTGGCACAGTGCTTACATGGAAGTAAGCAGATGGAGCTGAAGGACATGTATGAGCATGCGAACATGGAGGAGTCTGCGGCATGCAAATCACCTCATAAGCAGGTGAAATACATGCAAATGAGGGAGGTAGAGCAATCCAGCAACCAGATAGGCAGCCGTGCAGATCTTGTGTTGGTGTCCGTAATGTACGTGGAAGAATTCTGTGTACAGGATGAAAAGTGATACCAGGGGGCTGTAAAAGTGTAGTTACAGTGGCAGAAATAGTATAGACACAAATATGTGCAAAAGTAACCACTGTGTGTCCAAAACCTATGGAAAATAATGTAAAATAATTTTTTTTTTACTACCCTGGGTATGTTTGCATGGTGTGCTGCAGTGTGCAAATATGCCGTTATGGAAAGAAAAATATTGTAAAAACCAGAATTTGTGAGTATGTAATAGTAATGCATTATAGGTCCCTGTGTGGAGTATGCACAATGTAGGATTGCTGTGGTTGCTAATGAGGCAGGGCCTGAAACTGTGTAGTTACCAGGTACTGTCACTGATCAGTGTGCAAATGAGCTGGGGTTACTGAATAGCCAGAAACGAAACCTCCGCAAGTAGGACCAGGTGCATGGCTAAGACCAATATGAGCAAACAGAAATCACCAGCACTGCTGGCGTCTTTTGGTTACTGAATAGTACAAATGAGTATTGGTGTCCACAGATCCTATCCGTGTTGGGACAGAACCATGTTGGTGTCCACAGAAGAGGTAGCTGACATCAGAAGGGATGTGTGTCCACAAACTGTTAAGCTCATTGGAGCTCAGTGGTGCTTATTTGTTTGGCAAGCTGCTCTGCTCAGCAGCGGTGTGTGTCTGGAGAGTGCTAAGCTTTGTTTATCTTAGCTGCGCATGTTTCAGCAGGTTTGAGTGTGTTTGAGTGGAGTGCAGCTGTGTTGAGCATGACCTTTCATGGGGGCATGTCGGCTCACTGCTAAGCCTTGTTTATCTGTACAGTTTGGGTTTGCATGGCATGCAGCAGTGCTCAGCAAGGAAGGCTGTCAAAAATATAATGGCTGAGAAAGCCAATGATATATTAATTACTGATGAACCCTGTTTCACTTAAACTAGGGCCATTAAACCCCTTAATGATGTACTTGGCAGGTGGAATGTATTATCTCACTATACAGTATGCATACACCCTACAGTCTGATTTTCCACCATACTCTGCACCATTGGAGTACAGACTTGGGAATTTTAACCTAGAGAATGCTAGGGGCTGCTGCAGGTCTGCTACATATGTATGTGCTAGATGCTGAGGTCAATGCAGCTGCTGCTGATGCTGACCATAGGCCTAGACTGAGAAGGAGAAGAGTGTTCAGGCCCAGGGAAACCTACCAGGAGCTACATGAGCTGGAGATTGTACAGCACTACATGGTAGACAGGGACATACTACAATAACTCACTGAACTCTGCTGCCCTCAAATCAGACCCAGAGACAACAGATGGGAACCCATCCCAGTGGAACAAAGGTATGTATAGCCCTTAAGAGACCAGCTACAGGTACTTTCCAAAGACCAACTGGGAACATGATGGGGGTCTCACAGGTATCTGCTTCCAGGGTACTCCACCAGTTCCTGGATACCATGCTACCACATGTCAGTGAGCACATTTATATTCCCCACACCCCTGAGAAGAGGGCCAGCAGAATTTGACTCTTCTACAGTGTAGCACACTACCCTGAGGTACTGGGTGCCATAGAGTGCACTCATGTAAACATCAAGTCACCACCTGGTGAAGAGGGTAGAATCTATGTCAACTGCAAGGGGTACCACTCCATCAACTGCCAGGTCGTGTGCAATGCCCAGAGCATTATCATGAGTGTGTATGCCTGCAGCCCTAGCAGTTATCCTGACTTCCATATCTGGCATGCATCACAGCTGTACCAGATGTTTGCTAGGGGTGACATCTGCCACAGCCATTTACTTGGGGATGCTGGCTATGCACTAGAAATGTGGATGATGACACCCATCAGACATGCACACACACACACACACCAAAGAATGCCCTAATGAGGTACATGCACAAACCAGGAATATCATAGAGTGTCTGTTTGGGCTGTTGAAATCACAGTGCCAGTGCCTCAATATATCTGGTGGAGCCTTGCAGAACTCTCCAGCTGCATGTGCACAGATGTTCACAGTATATGTCATGCTACACAATATGATCCTGCAGAAACAGCTACAGCAGGATTAGCAAAGGGAAGGGATACACAACCTCCCACCAGTGCCTAGGTCACCACAGCTGCACCCACAGAGGAACTCAGAGGAGGAACCTCCTGAGGCTGTCCCTGTAGGCAGATGTAGGCATGCCCAATATGCCCTGGCCTTGGCCAAGAGACAATGTATAGCACATGCACTGACAACTAAGGCCCTAGGGACTGACACCTTACTCTGACTCGCATATTAGTAAAAATGATGTCAGCCAGCTCACACAACCTGCACCTCACCATGTATTAGCTGTGGACTCCATGCATCAGACAGATTCAGTCCCGAACTACAGGTCTGTCAACTGCTGCATTTGCAAGGTAAGTCACTCTCCTGTACACTACTTGTAAGGGGTACTACAATATGGTGGCATATGTATGGACCTGCCGCATGTATGCAGGAGAATATAGTGGGCTATATATAGTGTGCTACTGAGCTACTTGCAGAGATCTATAGTGGGCACTGGACTACTTTTACAGATCTAGCAGCCACTTGGGACAACAGGTGCTCTGTTCACTGGTATGTGCCCCATAATAGCCACCAGGCCACATGGCTGGAAACTCCACAACAATATTCCAGGGAGATGCCAAACAGTAGTGTCACAGGACAGTCACATGACTGTCTGTGCCAGAAGAGCATAGGCTGGTCGTCCCCCATCCCAAACACATCAGTGTTCCCATACAACTGCTGTAACAGTAAGTGTGCAATGATATACCAGCAGACCAGACAATTCCTCTATCTTGCTGATAGTGTGAAGAATGAAACCTCTCTGTCTGGCGGCTGGTGTGGCTCACTAGGCCAGGGACAGTACTATATGTGATGGTGCTGATGGTTCGAATCTGGCAGCATCCAACATCTTTTGCATGTGAGGGACTCATATGCTGGTAATCCCACAGACTGCCATAACCCCTCAATCTGTTACTGCAAGAAAGCTGGATAAAGCCAGACTGAATGGGGGCACAAAGAGCCATACTTACAGACAGACATTATACACGCTCTCAGTAACCTAGTAGGTGGCTAGTATAACAGCAGGCTACAACAGGTTAGATTAGCTGCAGTATGTAAAGGCCATCGCTTAACTGTGTCTGTAGGTACAAGTCAGTGACCACTGTTTACAGTTTAGCACTGGGAAACTACAAATGTATGAGGAACACAGCAGACATATGGGGTGAAATGCTGGACATTCTGCAAAAACATGTACAGAGAGAGGTATGCAGACTGTCACCCTGTGTGTGGTGTTTCACCATGTAACCCAGTCACATCATAACTCTTGACCTCTTAGAGCAGGTAATCTGGCCAAATAAAGGGAATACAAGTGGGAGCAAGGCCCACAAATTGGGACAGGTTTTAAATATTTGCTCCTACAAACATAGAATGTTGATAGAATAACAGGTCCTGCATTAGCATGACTCTCCGGGTGTGCATGGAATCTGAAACTGAAATGTCTGTCATTTGTTTACCTCAGTATTCACTTATTTGCCACTAATTTTCCAGAAAACCACAATGTTATGTGAAACAGGCCAGAAATATGAGGTAAAAGTCTGGACAGTCTGTGAAGCTCTGTACAGTTCTGAAGTTTGTCACATATTAAGATCAGCAAACAGCCGGGGACTGCCTTGGACAATATCAGGGAACTGCAGTACTGTGGTAACAGGTGCAGCAGTGAATGGCCTGCAGCCTGCGACAATTCTGGACTGAAGTACAGGTAGCTCTGGCATGGAGTCACCTTGTAAGTACTGACAATCACACTGGGCATGCTTCTACACTTAACTAACTTGAGCCCAAGTCTGTTGCATCTACCATCCAAACACCTGCTATGTGGAAATATGTCTGTACATGCATGTAGCTATGTATACATATCTGTCTCTCCCTATCCCCCTCATGCTTGATTAGTGTCTCTATCAGTATGTGGCACATATATATAAGATAACAAGATGTATGTAGAGCTTTGTAAAGTACAATGATACATAGACCCCCCACATACTTCTACAGAACATATTTACATTACTGACATACACAACTACATTTAAGGAGACAACTCTGTTATACACATTCATATAGATATGGGCGGGGATGTATGAATGTCTCCACACACCCCTGAATGCTGAAGTTATGTGCACATATACATCACAACAGCTGTCTGATGGCACCAGACCAGGGCTGCAACAGTACATAATCCACACACCCATAGACCTCTGTGCCTCTGGACTGTCACCCTGCAGACAGACATAGGTACACAGGTGGTGTAATGTACAATGAGTGAAATGCATGCCTTGGACAGGCCATATTGTCCCTGGCCACATGTCTGCCTATCAAACTGCAAACAGCCACATATGGCCAGAGTGATACATATACACACGTAGCAGGGATATTACCAGGTATCACCCCTAGGACAGTAGATACAGTAACAGTACCAAGCAGTATCACTCTGCAGGCCACACATGCTGTCTAACAGAAGGCCACTTTGCATACTCCACAAGTACTGTGCCTGCATCAACATATACAACAGACATAACCTGTGGCATGTGCAATAGGTGTTTTGAGTTGTAGTCTATAATACCAGATAGGTAGGAGTTCTAATCTCACATCTTCCAACTCTGTGTATGTGTATCAATATATCCCCTCACAGCACTATGGACATGCCCATATGGGCTGTCTCTGTGCAAAGGTATGCATTTTATGACCCTGTGACTGGCTGCTGGCCTCTAAAGTCTCTCCTCTACAAGGTCTGCAGATGTCATCCACCTTAAGAGCACTGGCTGACAATCCAACAACAGATAAACTCCCTGGCACATGCGATAAGTACTACAAGCTATATTGTGTACGACTAGATAAGAATTCTAATCTCCAATCATCCAACTCTGTGTACATGTGTATAAATATATCCCCATGCAGCACTTCAGACAAGTCCGTATGGATTATTTCTGTGCAGTGTTTATGCATTTTATGCCCAGTGACTAGCTGTTGGCCTTAATTACAAGCAAAACGCACGACAATCCAAATGTAATACAAAAACCTACACCACACCAGGATGAATTGATATTGTTTACTGATGTCTCCTTCATCCTCCATCATTGAAGGATCTTCTTCTACTACCCTAGATTCATGCTCGATCCAAATTTTCACATAAGTGAAATGGGATGAAGGAGACATCAGTAAAATACATTAATTCATCCTGGTGTGGTGTGTGCTTTTGTATTACATTTGGATTGTTGTGTGCTTGGCTTACAAGTTTTGGCACTGGTGAGGATGATGGCAGCAGATGGGTCCCGTTTCACTTGTGCAAATATTTGGATCGAGCGTGACTCTAGGGTAGTAGAAGAATATCCTTTAATGATGAAGGATGAAGGAGATATCAGTAAAAGACATAAATTCATCCTGGTATGGTTTGTGTTTTTGTATTACATTTGGATTGTCATGTGTTTTGCTTACAAGTTTTGGCACTGGTGAGGATGATGGCAGCAGACAGGTCCCATTTCACTTGTATGAATATTTGCATCGAGTGTGAATCTAGAGTAGTAGAGGAAGATCCTTTAATGATGGAGGATGAAGGAGACATCTGTGAAAGACATCAATTCATCCTGGTGTGGTGTGTGTTTTTGTATTACATTTGGATTGTCATGTGTGTTGCTTACAAGTTTTGGCAGTGGTGAGGATGATGGCAGCAGACGGGTCCCATTTCACTTGTGCAAATATTTGGATCGAGTGTGAATCTAGGGTATTTAAAGAAGATCCTTTAATGATGGAGGATGAAGGAGATATCCGTAAAAGACATCAATTCATCCTGGTGTGTGGTTTTGGCCTCCATTACAAGGCCTGCTGATGTCATCTACCTTAAGAGCACTGGCTGACAGTGTAACATCAGATAAACAGGATGGTGCATGCAATACATACTGTGAGCTGTAGTGTATACTACTAGATAAGTAGGGGTTCGAATGTCGCAGCAGCCAACTTGTGTGTGTAACTATGTCCACTTACAGAACTAGAGACATGCCCATGTGGCCTACCCCTGGGCATTGTTTATGCACTTTATGGCCCTTTGACTAGCAAATGGCCCTAAATTGCCCTCCTCTACATAAGCATAATTTATGTTCGCCACCATCTAGAATTGTACGTGCAGAATACCCAGGTGACATGTATTAAGGGTAGTAGAGTGTGTCACAGGGTATGAAAGCATAATGATGCTGACTGTCCCCATTGTCCCTGACACACTGTTCTACACATATGTACCTAGGGAGCCATGCATGTATACTGGCATACCTTGCTGACGTCATATCTCTGCTGTGCTGCCTTGCCATCCTGTACAACTTTATTGCCACCATGTGGCCATAGTTGAACTGCTCAGACTCCTGGGACAAAGACATACACAGGTCCGTGACACACCTGTCATTCTGTAACACTACCGCCAGTGTACCATCAGCAACAAAGATACATAAAGTTTGATGTGAAGTCCTGACACATGCCAGTATACAGTACCTTTTGTGGCCCACACTAACTGCCATGGTATAATACTACTGCACTACACAAACACGTGTAAAGTTATATAGTCACCCTGTGCATTAGACATATATATGCAGGTCCCCGCATTGATAGGACGGATGACAGGGATGTGGCACAGGTATCACATGCATAGGGTGTGGTGTAGGGGTATCAGAGGCCAAGACTGTGCCAAACAGTTGACAGCATGTGTGAGAATCAGGAAGGGGTGCTGGTTACATAGGCCATGGAGAGGTGCCTTGTGTGTATGTAGATGACCTTCATGTGACAGTGGTGTTGGAGTATGTGCATGTATGCAGTCAAGCCCAGTGCTAGCCCTACATATGTATATGGTGGACAGCTGTGGATCATACATGGTAGAATGGACAGATCACCACCTCCAGCCATGAACATGGGAATTGGCTTCACCAGGAGTAGCATGGGCAGCACCATGCCCAAGGTCAGATGTGGTGCTAGTACCTGACAGTGACTGCTGTCTGTCAGGCCTATGTCCCTCAAGGGACTACCCAGGACCACATGCCCATGGCTTGCCACTTTGTGGTGTGGACGACACACTTCCATCTGTAGCACTGTAGGTACTGGCACTATGGGAGGGTGAGTGTGCATGGCCACATGGACTCTCAGCAGATGGTACTGCTGGCCTATGTCCACTTGTCTGATGCCCAACTCCAACCACATTTCAGCACAAACAATGTGTGCTCAAAGACAGACACTGTTTCAGCCCACCATCTGTCCACTACATCAGTGAAACATTCCAAGGCATTACCAATGTGGTGGAGGCAGTGACAGATGTCCGACTGTGCTGCATCCATAACCCTAAGCATCCATCTGGTGTTGCATTCAGATCGTGCCTGTGCTGCCATGACAGCCCAAAACATGTGGCGAATGACGTGCAATGTAACACCCGCAACAAGAGGGGGATGGGCAGCAGTCCTCTTTCAAGCATCCTGTCAATCTGCCTGCGTGGGACTTCGCCAGTTCTCTGGCTATTGCCAGTGTTTACACTCACTGACACCATAGTTCTCACACTGTCCTACACTATGTTGCCACCCCCTGACTGTCCAATATTTGTGGCCTCTGGTGACTGGGTATGTGTGGGCATACTGACTGTGTGCAAGGACAATGGGGGCAGAAGATGGATGTCAATCTTTGGGAAAGATTCAGCCACCGGCAACCCCACCTTTGCCTCACTATGGCCACCATCATTATCAGAGTCTGATGAGACACTGACATCAGGTTGTGAGAGGGACAGACTCCAACCCCCCTTTTCACCTGTGAGAAGTAAGACAAAAGTTGTACATTACCACATGCACTATTATGTATGGCAATCCACACAGACTCATACAGATGAGGATCCACAACTGCATTACATGTCGCACATCTTCTCATCTCTGATCCCATGCACAACACAGAAACTCCCAACAACAGACACAGACAACCCAGGTCCTGTATAACATGCACATCACCTACATCTGGGTAACATTGCCAGTACAAAACACCTGTGAGGTATGCGATATGACAGTGTATGTGATAGGTGTAAAACCCAGTGCACCTATCTTGGGAATGATATGCCTGTTGTAGTATCACTGCCTCAGGTTGGAAGTGTGGCCTAATGGTTAAGATGTTTGCCTTACAAACACAATGTGCAGGGTTTGAGTCTCACAAGGGATAACTGGCTAGGCTTAAAATGGCTCACAAGGGCAGTTAGCTTAGTACTATCCTATGAACTTAAGAACCTATGTACTTTCTCGCTATTGTGTTTTATTGGACATCTTGGAGTAATCGCCTCATGTATAGCAGTCTGTATAGTTGCTCATAACTATAAGTGCAAACATGCTAATGTTTGTACAAATACACACCTGTCATTCCCTAGGCTATGCACTGTAGTTAACTACTCCAAAATGGAACATACAACTATTCTACTCTGGCTAAGAACAACAATTGTGCATAAGGCAAAATGACAGACCTTAACTTTCATAGGGTATACATGATCTGTAAAACAACAGTGTCACACTTATCAGGTCCACAGACTCAGTCCACACTTGATGGACCTATGAAAAGGTGAGGGAGAGGTATTGTCAGCAACACCAAATGTTGCAGTGTTACAAGGTAATATGTACATATATCCATATGTACAGTAGCTAATGTGATACTAGCTATATTGCTGACATTCTTAGTATGTGTGCACATCTGTGGGTAAAAGCCAACCCCCCATGCAGATAGACCTGACACTCTCTGTAGAGCCTGCCACAATGACTACTAATGTATTATACTGATGAAAACAGTAAGGTTACCTGGACGCTTCTCTGATGGATGCTGTGGCACCCACCTCCAGGATGTATGGTGTGATGAATGCCTGGGAGCTGTTAGTTGATCCTATGTTCACCAGGAATTCCTCTGTGGCCAAAAGTGGTTGTTTTATTTCAGGTCATCCACTGGTGGCAGCATGATCCCTGGGAACAGCAACTCCCTTTGACGTGCGGCATTGACTATATCTGTGGCCCGGTGTTGGACCTGCTCGTAGGTCCTGTCCTGTTGGCCAATCTGATTAACAGCCCTCACTAGGTCAGCCCACAATGCTGCCCACTGTTCACAATTATGGTGACACCTTGAAAGCAGGATGTGATGGTTGAGTCTGAGGGTATCCACTATAGCATAATTCTCTGCAGATGAAAATGGAGGAAATCTCCGCTGGTACATCATTTCTGCAAGACAAGAAGAGGGGAACACATTACAGGACCAGATACATGGATGTCCACTATGTACAGACCCTACACACCCCTAATGGCCTACACTATCCACTGCTCCCTCACACATCATACCCCACAGTCTGGCAACACACTACATGTCTGGCTATCACCCAAATAGTTGTAATACTGGGTAATGTCCCTGTGTGCCGTGACAGATTCTGCTGTATATCTTTATGCCCATCACTGCAGTGTACTGTGGTGTGTCCCCTATGGGCAAATCCCCACTAATATGTCATATGGCCACTGTCGGACAAATAGCAGTATGCTATTGCAACAACTATATGGGGACAGTCCAGCAGCACCAGTGTGCCACAATGACAGACAGCAATGCAAACCTGCTGTAGTATATGCTCCCTGTAGGCATCATACCTCCCAACTAAACAGTTGTTTGCAGAATGTCACCATTTTGTCTTCATAGATGTGGTCCTTTTAGCCCAAACTTGTGGATGTCTGACAAATGGTTGTCTAATCATTGATGGTTGCTGTCAGAAAATTAAAACAGAATCTAAATGTCACCCATCAGACCCCTCAGAAAACACTTCTGCTACAGTAATATCTGTTAGTCTATTCACATTCTTACTTTGTTTGGCCAATATGTGTACTCTGTCTCTGAGTTTGGGCCGTTGTCCCCCATTAAATATGGCTTTGTCCTGATTTTTTTTCTGTAGGAGGTCAAGAGGTAGGTGAGGCATAGCTCTCAACTAGACAAAGATGGATATCCATGAAATAGAGACTTAGCCAGAGTACATCAGGGACACTTTTACAGTGTTAGTACTATTTATGTGTGACATTGACAGACTGAGAGGAGGTGAATTACAGTACATCATTTTGATGTTACAGGAGTGTCCACCCTTACTTAGTGTCACTATGTCTTACTTGTAATCTACTATCTTTACTACAACAGCCAACTGCTGTAGGAGGGATGGACAGGGACAGAGCAGAGATGTGATTCAAAGCAGGGACAGCTGAGAGGAATGCTTGTAGGTGTTGGACAGCACAGTATTACTGACATGTCAGTATTATAGATCTAATACAAACCTTCTGTTTTAATCCGTATTCCCTGTACCTTCTTTCTCCCATCTGCATCATATTTTATGGGGAAATCTAGTACATACCTGGTAGAGTGATGTATTCATTCTTTTGAAGCATTCCTCTGCAAATGCTTTGCACATACACTGTCTTTGTGAATAAAACAACATACAGACCTGTTCCCCATAAGCAGTTTCCTGCCTTTTGTAGGTAATAACCATTAACAGGTAACTGCCTCTGCACCACTTTGTGGCTCAGTACTGGTAACTGCATGTAAAACAGCTGAATTACACTATCATTAGCCAAAGACATGGCACCACAGGGCAATATATAAGGCATTCATCTAGGCCTTGACCCGTTTCTTAGTTTTTGAGATGGACATTACTGAGGTGTGGAGACTACAGCATTATAGAGGGTAAGTAAAAATACTGTCCACTGTAGAGATGTATAAAGTATGTCCACAGTTTTGCCTCATAAGTTTGGTCAGTGTCCCATGACAGTGTGGTCATCTGGCAGTTCACTGGCAAGCATTGTCGGTTGAGGTCATTAAGGGGAGAGAGACATGTGAGTGTCACACTTCGTACCCATCAGAATATGTATGCTAATGCAGTAGCCGCTATTCTATCAACTTACTGTTTGTAGGGGCAAAGTGTGAAACATGTATCTATCTCTGGGCCTTTGCCCTCCCTTTTATGTGTGGTTGTGTCCAGATTCCTTGTTATAGGGGGCTGGGAGGTATGGTTGGTCTGTAGCAGCTACCTTAACATACAGCCATGTATGCTCCAGGCTGCAGCCTAGGACACATGGGGGGGAGTGTGAACACTTTGGAGGCCAGCAAGCTGTACATGTGACTGTGGCAGCTGTGGCAGCCCTCACATTACAGCAGAGCCAGGGTAAGGGTACCCATTACAGTCCAATAGAGGCATGTGCTTAAGGTACATCTGTTATGCAACAGTACCAATAGCAGATTTGTAGGCAACATACAGTTAGGCTATATGAATATGTGCAGTGTGTCTCTATCTGCAGGCCTTTGACTTGCAAAACTAGATAGTAGATAATTCAGTAGTAGTAACCTATGGGGATTAAAACAGCATGGCTCAGTCATTACTTGCTGCATTCACAACAATGTAACTGAAGTGCAACACACTGGATTTGAACCCAGGACTGTGTGTGGCAAAATGTTCTGTACGCAAGGCATTTAACAGACTGAGCTACTGAGTTAGTGCTGGAGCAGGTGTATTTGCCAGATATATGTGCTGACATACAGGCTGTAACACACGTCTGCATCCATCAGTATGTGCATGACTTTCAAAAGCAGCTGTTCTGCAGCAGGATCCCATTTGAACATATGTACTGTGCTACTGATACCTTAGCAGGTGTGTTTAAAGATGTTGCAGGTCAAAAGAAACATTTACCTGATATCCCAGGCCTCACGTACTGCCATTATTATTTATTTGGCTGTCTACTGGTGTATTTTTGCATCAGAGTCCCAGGTGCACTCCCATTTCCACATTAGGTTTGATTTCAGTCTGTTAGTGGCAATCAGTATGTATTGCTGGAAGCAGCTGTTGTAATGAAGATCTGTGTGGTGTAGTAGATTAGTGCAGTAGACTGTAGTTGACAGGGGCCCAGGTTCAAAAAGTGGCAGGTGTGATTATTTTGTACACGTGCCTAACACTGTGAGAAACACATAAGATCATTAAGGTACATTAAAGCTCATTTAAGCTGGTTTGCGCAGTGCTGCTCTTCGCACTGCAGCTCTTTGCTTAGCTCTGTGCAAACCTGCACTAAAAAGTTAAAAAGAAAAGAAAAAGGGGTGATAGGACAATGGTGAAATGTGGGCAAGCAGGGGGGAAACACAGTGAAAGGCAGGTAGCGATGTGCAGGAAGGGTATAGGAAAGAACCATAGCTTTCCATTTCTTGTACAGCAATAGCTGTGCATTTTGACAGCTTTTGTGAATGAATTTGGACTCCAGAGAGAGGGCTGAGAACAACATAAATGCGTTGACAAGTCAGTTGTACCAAATTACTTGTGTCCATTGGACACGTGTGAAATAGAGAGCTATGTATGGGACATTTTTTTTTTTTTTTGTGGAACAGGTGCCGATTTTTTTTTTTTATAAGGAGAGAGTGGAATATTGGGGATGGGATATAGGTACATATGGGGAGGTAAGTTGGGTAGGCGAGGATGCAATTGCAGACAGACAAGGCAGACAAGACAGCAGACAAGGGCAGTGTGTGACATATGAGGTGAGTAAACACTTTGGATGGGGACGGTGTTGTGGAATCCTAAGTGCATGTGCCTCTAGAAGGCAGCAGCATGACTGACATCCCCACCCATGGGCAGTCAACACTGCTTCCTTCACTGCCACAAAGGTGGCTGTCCTGCAGGCTGGGTGCCAGGTCCAGCCAGCCCTACCAGGTTGTCCAGTCTGCCCTCAATCCAGAGCAGGTGATATTCATAGCTCCTATGAACAATCTTATGCATCATGACCAGTAGTTGATCCTGGGTGACTACCACCCCTCCACCACCATTCCTGAGGGGGAACGGGCCCCGTCCCCTGAGGCAGTTCCACCCAAAGGTGGTGCAGGGTCAGTGGAGGAGGCACCACTGACTTGGGTCCCAGATGTGCTAGGACCTGTTTCCATGGCCAACTGAGGTAGGGTAGGCAGATCAGCAGGAAACAGCCTACCCTGACATGCTGTGGTTATGGAGGTAAAGCAATACATATAGGTTAGTTATGAACAAAACCATTATTAGTAATAACAGCATGCCAGAATATTGGTAATAACCCCATTACATCTCACTTCATATTATGTGAAACACAACAATAAATAACAGAACAGTCAATATATTAACAGCATGCCAGTAACAGTTACAGCATAAAGCTAACAGAACAGGTAATTCAACAAGATATGTTAATATGCAATCATGGTAGTACATAACAATAATAAAACACATGCCCAAAAATAAAGGTTATGGAGCAACATATGTTAATAGTGAACCATTGCCAATACATAACAATAATAAATATATGAAGATAAGGGGTGGGGAGAGAGAGAAAAATATAGTCCATTAATACCATCATAGCTATATAGCTGACAGCAGTACTGCTATCCACTCTACAGGTCTGTCTTTAGTTATGTGTAAAAGCACCCTTTAGTTGCTGTAGCATGTACATATCTCTCATGCTATCTGCATGGGACAGTATGAGCCAAGCAGTAATAACTGCAGGTACACAACTACATGTAACACTTGCACATCAGGTGTACCTATATAACTACAAAGATGTACTGTGGGCTGATGTAGTGTTACTTTGCTATTTACATAATCATGTTGATGATACATCTGAGACAGAGGGATTACACAACAGTAATTACAGTCCTCCATACTGGCACTTGAGAAACATGTATATGCAGAGTACAAAGAGTAAACAAATATCATGCCTTGCTTGGCAGGCATGGGGATAGTACCCAATAACAGTGACTACAGAGGACATCTGCATAAAATGTATTAACTAACTGCAGCAACCTTTAACAAACACTCCAGGCATGCAGCCATACCAAAAGTTTACACATTTTATTTATTTTATTTTATTATTATTATACTTATTTCATTTATTTTATGCTGTATTTTCACATTCCTGGTAAAGATTGTAACAATCTGTGACATCTAAACACACAATAATCTACTGATAATGTGGGATACCTCACCTATTTACCTGTAGTTCTTGTGGAGAGAATATCTGTAAACATTATGTGATTGATACTGTAATATATAAATCTACATAGCACTGGATTTGAACCCTGGTCTGTGTGTCGCAAAAATGTACTTCATACAGAGCATTTAGCAAACTGAGATACTGAGTCACTGCTGATTACTAACTGACTGATATTTGCCTAGAGCTCACCTGGCACCAAAATATGACCCGGTAATAGTGGTACAGTTTTATACTTAACTGCAGTGACAGTTGAACACACATGCATGACATTCAAGCATGACACAGATACTAGGTAAACTATACATTTCAACAAAGAATGCAGGTGTACACAATGCATTGTTAGTGTGGTGAAATATCTGTGAAGTCAACAAACAATATCCGATTATAGGTTATTATTTGCAGTCTACAACTAGTACACTCTTATACCTAACTGCAGCACCGTACCTCACAGCCTGAATGCTTGTAGCTGGCATGCAATGGTGAAAACAAGACAATCCTGATGTACACGATTTACTTGGTGTTATTGCTATTGGTCTATGTGTTGTTGCAGACCAGTTGTCATAATTCATTTCTTACAAAACAACTCTGAGCCTACACCTATTGCAAAACAGATTTTATTAGTTATACCTTCATGCATGTACTATTATTTTATGTTTTTATTGCAGAACAGTTGAAATAAACGATTTCTTGCAAAACAGCCCTACTTCCACAGTCATTGCGCAACAGACTTTATTAGAGAAACCTTCAATCAGTTAGTGGTATAATTTCAAGTTTTTATTGCACAACAGTCATCATTATGCAGGTGTTGCAATACAGCTGTAATTCCGCAGTTATTGTACTAAAAACTTTATTGCATATACATTATTACGGTTAATGCTTTAGTCTTCCCTGCTTATGGCACTACAGCTGGCAGTATGCACATTTTGCAGTACAGGTGTAAATCCACATTCATTGCAATACAATCTTTACTGTATATACCTAATCACAGTTAATATTTTACTCTTTCTTGCTTATTTGACTATAAATAACAAAATACATCTGTACTCACCACACTCACAGTACAACCTGGCCAAACACCTGATATGCGCCTCAATGTTGTGAGCCCTCTCCTCTGCAGCTGTTGGGAGAGAAGCACACCATTATGCATATCACCTCAGCAGACATTCAAGGCTGGATATTGGTGAAACACAGGTAATAGTACTTACATACATATGGGACATTCCCTGCCCAGAATTCTTGGACCCAGGTGTCCAAGAGAGCCCCCTTGCTCTTTTCAGGTCATCATGGTGGTGATGACACTGCTCACCTGCATGGGGAATACCAGTTGCACTGGTGAGGTCCTTTGCCAGCCGGTCTCAGGCCTCTGCCTTGCACTCTGAGCCCTGGTAACCTCCCTGCATCAGCAAGCCCTCATGTTTTTTGACAAGGAGTCCAACCATGACCCTAGACTCCTGAATGCCCCAGTGCTGCACCCAAAAGCACGAACCCTCTCCAACGCTTGCCATTGTATCCTTCAGAGACAGAACTCCAATGGATTATGCTGTATTCCTGCCTATTGGGCTTAATATAGCCTGTTTTCCCACTCTTACACAGCACTGGACAATATTTAAAAATGTGGTGTATCACTTAGCACTGTGGAAACCAGCACAGCTGAGCTAAGCAGTGTGAAAACTGGAATACACTGAATGCTTGGCAGTGCTTAGCAGTGCACAAGCCAGACAAGCGGTGCCAAGCAGTACATAAACATTATCAGATGTTATTTTGTTTATGCAGTGCTTAGCAGGTCTTAGGGTGGCCACGGTGGTGCAGTGGTTAGCATTGTCACCTCACAGCAAGGGGTTCTCTGGTTCGATCTTCGGCTGGGGTGCCTTCTGTGCAGAGTCTGCATCTCCTCCCTGTGGTCGCGTGGGTTTCCTCCAGGTGCTCCGGTTTCCTCGCACATCCCAAAGACATGCTGCAGGTGGATTGGACACTGTAAATTGGCCCTAGGTGTGAGTGCATGTGTGTGTGTGTGTGTGTGTGTGTGTGTGTGTGTGTGTGTGTGCCTTCTGTAGAAGGTTGGGCGCCGGGCTGGCAACTCGACACTATAAAACTCCACTGCTAATCATGAGCAGACAGGTGATCCACTGTGGTGACCCCTAACCGGGAAAAGCCGAAAGAAGAAGAAGTGCTTAGCAGGTCTTAACAGAGCTTAGCTGAATGCAGCAGGCCAGTATTTAAAAATAATTTGCATAATTTCTATTTTGAACAAAAATGCTAACTTGCTTGTCTATGTATTCAAACCCTGACCTACTGCACATGAGGCCGTAACTGTACCCATTTAGCTATATAGATATGTAGAATTTTGCTATACCTTTACATATACCTCTAAACTACCTTTAAGCAGTGCTGAGCACTGCAGTACACCATGTAAATGCACTCAGCAATGCTTAAACCTGACCTTTACAGAACTAATTAAATATATCCAGTTTCTATTTTTAGATGTCTGGCAGGTGTCTCGGCACCACCTAGCACTGCTGCTCTCCATGCCGCACAAACATGCTTTTTAAAAAAAATAATAAATTACATTGCTATAATACAATTGGACAGTGCAGGGGGTCTGTTACTCATCTGCGGACACACCACCACACTCCCTACACTGATTCAATAACCGTGTCCCACGGCTCGCTCTCGGCAATGCGCCATGATTAATACGCATGGCCCTCTGCCAAGAGGAAACCATGTATACGGACATGGTAACATTCTGTGTAGGCTCTACACTATGCCTACATAGATTTTATTAAATCTAGGGGAGTGTTTTTGCAAAATATGCACCCAGTTAGCTGTGGTATACAATTAAAAATTGGCCTCTTAAATGTTAAGTGAAAATATTTAATGTAATATTTTTAAATCATAAACTTATAAAATCACAGAGATGGATGGGCATACACAAGAAAAGATAAAGTATTAAAGAAGTAGCTGCAACCAACCATACAAAGGTTTTTTCATTGCCTCCTGAAAGATATCAGTTGACTTAAAATGTTGGACTTATTTAATGTTTTCTTCCATATTCTCCACAGTATATGGAATTGTACCTCTTTGCAGCCTTAAATAACACTGGTTCCAAGATTTATCCCAGTTGAGCCATTATAAACACATCAACCAATCTACAGGGGTTTCTGGGCAATGGACTATGGTTGGGGACTTACTTACAGGTTGTGTACCTTGTGGCCACTGTACCCATTGTAAAGCTATGAACAAAACTAAGTAGTTTTCCAGCAGTAATACAGATAATGTTTTCCAGATTCAATTCTTTGCGAATTGTGGGACAGATTGGCTCATCTATTTAGCTACCTGTAGTTGCCATGCCTTTTATGTTGTGCAGACATCCAGACCCCTTAGGATCCGTATTTCAGAACACTTTAGTGGGATAAGAAATAAAAAAAAAAAACAGTAATGTACTATACAAACATACAATTAAACATCCTAATGCTACATTCAGATTTACAGTTATTGACAAAATCATGGGAAACAGGGCTAATAAAGCCGGATGGCATAGCCTTTTGGATTCAAAAGAAAAGAAATGGATAATTAAGTTAGGGGCATTATTTGCACCTGGCTTGAATGAACATTTGTAAGGAACCAATCATGACTTAGCATCAATTTGTATGTTCACTATAAAAGGGACTATTGTTCTCATTTTATTTTAAACACTGAAGAAGTCTGAGACTTAATTGAGCCAAAACTGACTGTTTATTATGCTTTAAGACAAGCTAATAAAATCATACAGCTTGCCATGATCTGCTGGCTTTGTTTTATTTTTTGACTAGATAATGTAGTCAACAGTTTGGGGTATAAAGGCAAATTTTATTTGTTGAGAAGAGACAGGTATATGGGCCCTATTAGGTGGAATAGATTAAGAAAACAGCAATGCAGTCATTATATCTATATGTTCTAAACAGACTTGGAATCATTTAAATTGTATTTTTTGGCAATAAAACACACATTTAATTTATCCAATAATTCATCTGTTACATGAAGGCTATACAGTAGGATGCAACTGAAATTTAGCAATATATATATATATATATATATATATATATATATGGGTCCATGTCAGATGGACGAAAGCACAGTTCAATGAAGACCACATCGCCAAGACGACTCCGCCGACAAGACGAATCCCTGACAACGGTAAGTGAATGTATTACGGAATATAATACATTCCCGTTCCTGTAATACACTCAAATACCACATTACAACATGTGCCCCCCACACCCCCCCTACTTAAATATACCAACTTCAAACTCGCACTACAGTGAGGGAATGGGACTAACTCCCAGTCCGTACTACTTACCATTGTTGGGGATTCGTCCTGTCAGCGGAGTTGTCTCGGCAATGTGGTCTTCGTTGAACTGCGCTTTCGTCCATCTGACATGGACCCATATATATATATATATATATATATATATATATATATATATATATACATACGTACATAAAGGCACACAGACACACACATCTACATGTGCACACATATATATTTACTTCTAAATATGCATGTGAGCCTGCAATCTAGCAATGTGTATTACGCTGAACAAGTTACATTGATGATACATTCCATCAGATGACAGCAGTGTAACTGAGAGTAGAAGGTTTTTATATTTCAGTTACATTGCCAGTGAACAGTGCTAACAGTGTTTTGTTAAGACTGGGTGACATTGGGGTAAGTGGATTTGTCCTTTCTCCTTCTATTGCACAATCTCAACATTAGTATGCTTATAGTTGCAGGGATAAGCAAGGGGACTGCTACCTTGTATAGATTCTTGTTTTGTGTGCTGTCATTTTTTTAATCAAACTTTCATTTGTTTAGGTGTAACATATTGAATTTCAATGGTAATTTGCAACAATGATTCAAACCCTATCTAACATACTGAGAAGGTTCTCAATATATCTCAAAGTGCTAATAGCAATAAAAAAATACCAAATGCATACAATGAAGCATATTTGCTAGTGAATAGGTTTACTGCAATACAACAGCTACTACAAAGCGTAGTCTATATTATCATGATGCTTATGATTCCTGAATAGTATACAAAGGCTTGAAGAAATTCACAAATAGATTAGTATGGAACTGCTATTCAGTAATGCAGATTATGAATTTTGAGAAGTGATTCTTTATTTTGCCCGGATAACAAATTTGCTTGATGGCAGCCTTTCATAAAATGGTTACCCTTGGTGTAACCTGCATGTCAATTTGGAGTCCTTTTCTATAATTTTTGATTTATGTAAAAATTATGTGTAGTGCTCTCCGTTTGTAGATAACTGAAAGCTTGGAGCAGTAAAATCAATTCCTACAGATCATCTCAAACTAAAAAGCAATTTGAATAATTTATACTAATGCTCTAACCCTAATGGTTTAAAATGTAACACCTCAACATGTTTGTGTATGTACTTGGTACTATTAATACAATGTAACACTTCCTTTTAACTGTACAGCAAGCAACATTTGTAGAAGGTACAGCCTCAGTTTAAGAACCATTTTAGTGTCCACAGCACCTAGAGAGGCTTAAGTCCTGAATTCTTTGTACAAGGCCTTGGTCAGATTAGTTATAGACTATAAAATATCCTGTTACCCTTCCAAAGATCTTATTAACCTTGAGAAGAATCAAAGGTCATTAATAAAAATATTAGAGGTCTTAGGCATCGTTGTTATATTGACAGAATTCAGCAATTAAAACTAACTAATTTTATTATTGGTTATTTAGCTGTAAACATACTATACATATATAAAGAATTAAACAGTAATGAGAATTCTTTCTTTAAACAATCAGATATTGAGAACTAAGAACAAAAGCAAAGTACTTAGCTTTGATATAACCTCTATCGAATGTAAATACTATTTGTAGCAGTATTATTTTTCTATAATTTGGAATATCGTACTTTTATAGCTTTCTTTGGTTAAATCTCTTCCTGAGTTTGAAATATACTAGGCAAAATATTGGATGAGATGAAATTTGGACAATGGAGGCTAAGGTATAAGTCTAAATAGGTTATATGAGCATGGAATAATATACATTGTAACACTGCAACATTGTGATATTATAGATAAATATAAAAACCTATAAAATGTTTTATACCTGAATCTTTCTTTTATAAAAAAAAAATCACGATCATTCAGAAAGAAAATTGATTTACAATGTTTCTTTCTGATTATGAACCAGTTTGGCTAATGATGGGAAGGACTGTTCAAGAATATGGCCTTAAATGACTGAAAATAACATTAAAAATCTCATAAATACTTTAGATGCCGTTAAGGGTGAGTTCACAAATGAGATAGTTTTTAAAGATAAGGGTACCACAAATATTCACTCAGAAAAATAATTTGTTAGACAAGAACAAGTTATATTGTATCTTGCTATAATGTTGGATCTTACTGTATTTTCCAGCTTATTAACAGAGGCAAAATATTCATAACGTAGTAGAAAAATAAACTTAGTTTTTAGAAAGAAGAACTTAGATCATAAGAATTATTTATGCTAATAAAATAAAACAATGTACGTTAGTAGAGGAACATTCATCTGAAATAGTTGTTTGAATACCAGGATATGTTGTGATTTCTATATCTGAAAATCATTTAATAAAGATTACACCATGGTAAAGAAGACAGATAATGAAATATCAACAAAAAATCTTTTATAGACTTCAGGTGATATTGATAGAGAAGAGAAAGTAAGTGGCCATAGCCCTAGAATCATGTAGGGATACCACTTAAAATGACAACAGTAGGATAACTAATGATATCCAGTTACCAAAATATAAGAAATACTGCAAAGTACAAAATGTTTGATGATACAGCACAGGAAAAGCACAGCAGCCGAGCAGTTCTACACAGTATGAGATAATTACAGAGCCTGCAATGATATATTTTTACTCAAGTAATTTTTATTTTCAAACAAGTTAAATTATTGCAGATACAACATAATCTAAATTCTAATACATAAATAGCTGTATACACTATTTTCATTTGGCCTGCAGGAAAAATCAATAAATGAAACCAGTTTGATTATTAAGCCACCAGTATTTATAATAATAATAATAATTTTGTGTAAACATGCAATAAAATGAAAAGTTAAATAAATACTTCTGTGGATAGATGTGGGGGCAACTTCTCACACCCCCTTGTCTTCATTACTCACATTATGAGGTCACTCCAAGTCTAAGATTGTGCATTTATCAATGAAATACATTAAAAAGCTTCTCTTTAATTACCATACAGTAGAGTAATGAATTGCTGATGTAAAACATCACTTCAACATGTACTGAGGAATAAAAAGGGGGGAACACAAGACTTAGCATCACAACTCAAGCAAAAGCAAACTGAGCAATCCAATATAAAATATCACAAATCAAACTAGTATTTATAAAGTATAACTTAAATATCTAGAGAAAGGTTCTACTCAATGCAGACCCCCCCCCCACACACACACACCTAAAATAACAGCATTGATGTCAAGCAGGAATCCATTATATAATGCCAAATGACACATTAGAGTAGAGCAAAAATAATTTAAGTAAAACGATGAAAGGACAAAAATGTTTTTAACAAGAGTGTGTTGCACAAACAGTACAGACAGGATGCACACAGCAGCAGAATTTGTGGAACATAGAAAAGGAAAGGTAAACAATATAAAATGGAATGTACAGGATTAACCCAAATAGCTTTTGGAGCTACTGCCTGATAGCTGCCTGACACAGTGTGCCCTGGGGTAGCACATGCTGATTTGCACTGGAGCTACTGCCTGATACCTACCTGACACAGTGTGCCCTGGGGTAGCACATGCTGATTAGCACTGGAGCTACTGCCTGATACCTGCCTGACACAGTGTGCCCTGGGGTAGCACATGCTAATTAGCACTGGAGCTACTGTCTGATACCTGCCTGACCCAGTCTTCCCTGGGGTAGCACATGCTGATTAGCACTGGAGTGAATGCCTGACACCTGCCTGACGCAGTGTGCCCTGGGGTAGCACATGCTGATTAGCAGTGGAGCTACTGCCTGATACCTGCCTGACACAGTCTCCCTGGGGTAGCACATGCTGATTAACATCCACAGCAGGCATGCAAGAAGAGCAGATGTAAGTACTTAAAAGATAATATGGTGTAACAAAGCCATCAGTGTAGCACGCTGCACCAAAGCGATGCAGAAGCATAGTAAAGTGGAAGGTAATAAATACATTTTCATGTACCACATGACATGGAAATGCCCAAGAGATGCAACTGCATGTGCCTACAAAAATCACGATTACCGAACCACTGTAGTGCAACATATCAGTGCTGCATGCTCAATGTAATATGGCACACCATTGCTGGAAATGTAACAAATACATTGATTTTGTTATACATATACAGACCAAGGTGGTCATTGTATGTACAGCTATATAACCAGTAGAGTCTGAAAGGTGTATCTTGTGTTAATAACTTAAGGCCAGCAGAAGGGTTACTGAACACAACATTGCATAGTACAGCTCACACAGACATTCTGTGGTGTATTTCTGCTGTTCACATCACAACAGATTCCATGAGACACTACAATTTAAGTGGTACAATGCACATTTTCTGCTATAGTGTGAGAGAGTTAAAATTGTGCATACAGTTCCTGTGCCTGGAAACACAGCTACTATTGAGATAGTGGAACAAGAAGAGTACAGTTGTGTGTAAAATATTTAACATAACAGTATAGCTTTGATGATGGACACTGTAATAGCAAATTATAACATTTGGGTTTATCCACCTTCCTTTTCTCTGTTTCCTAACCAGACTTTCAGGTCTATATTAGGAAGTCGAAAGTTCAAAAGACAGAACGCTCTTACATTGACTGCAAATAAGCAAAACCTCAGAATATTGAACTGCTGGAACAGCGATTTGTTTCCCAGGGAAAAATCACTGGGTCATTGTCAGGACTTTGCCATTTCCTCCACTGTGGTGCGATCTCGGAGTTGGTATATTTAAGTAGGGGGGTGGGGGGGCAGCCCCCCCACTTTATTTTATCTGTGGATTTGGGTGGGGGGGTTGTTTTTATTTTTTGGAGCAATATTTTTTTTTCTCTGGGAAAAAAATCACTGTTCCGTATGTTCAACACTGTGGTTTTGGTTATTTGGTGTCACTGTAAGAGCATTCGCTCTTTTGAAGTTTCAAAGTTTTAGGTTCATAAGTTCATAGGTAGGTACTAGGCTATCTGCCCTAGGGCCCATACAAGCCTAGCCAAAAAATGTACCCTGGCTTTCGGCACCCAAGAAAATTATTTTCCTGTGCCCCTGTCGAGCAGAGCCACAGAAGTGATCCCCGGGGTGAATTTCCCATTTCCCATCCAATCATCAAGATTTTTCTTGAAGAGTGCTAATGAGGAGCTCTGTTTGACATAGATTGGTAGTCTGTTCCAGAGTATGGGAAGTCTCTGGGACAGGAATCTATCCCTCCAGCATGTTCTGTTTATTGTGGTGACAAGGTTAAGGTCCCTAGAGCGTGTAGCTCGGAGGGATTGGGATTTCTTTAAGTGGAGCATGTCCAACAGCTCTGGGTTTGACATAGCTTTGTATGTTAGGCAGAGATCGCCCCTGAGTAAGCGATATGCGATGGAGTAAAGCTGTAGCTTTTTGAGACGGTCTGCATAGGGCATCTGTTTGAGGCCAGTAATCATCTTTGTGAGGTATTTCTGTGGTCTTTCCAGTTGTTGTAGATGTCTTGTGAGGTACATACCAAAAGGGGCGTTGTACTCTATAATGGGTCTAATGAGTGATGAGTAGAGGGGAACAATGACCTCTTTTTTTCTGGATGAGAATCCTTTTGTGATGAGATGAGCCACGTAGAAGGATTTCCTGACCACTGTGGCGATGTGATTATCAAAGGAGAGACTACTGTCCACCTGTGTCCCAAGGTCTCTTATCACATTTTCGGCATTAAGTTGACTACCAGCTATGTGGTAGTTCATGGGTACAGAGTTTTTACCAAAGGGGATGACAATACACGTTTTGGCATTGAGCTTCAGGCCATGGCTTTGACACCAGGTATCTGTCTCAGTGAGGCCCTTTTGTAGTTTGTCCACATCGTTAGGAGTTTCGATTATGGCTCCTAGTTTGCAGTCATCTGCAAACTTTGTTAGCCAAAGACCTTCTGTGTTGTTCTGCACTTCAGAGAAGTAGATACCAAACAGGAGAGGACCCAGGACTGAACCCTGTGGTACTCCACTTGTCACTGGTCTGATGTCGGATTTGGAATCCGCTACTTTCACAGTGTGGGTTCTGTCCGTGAGCCAGTTGGCAACCCATCTTGTGACATAGGGATTTATACCTAGTTTAGTGAGCTTATCTATAATTCCAGAGTGGGGGATGGTGTTGAAAGCCTTGGCGAGATCTAGATAAGCTGTGTGAACCATTTTACCCTCATCTATGGCTTTGGTGACTGCTTCAAAGAAGTCAATCAGGTTTAGGAGACATGATCTGCCTTTTACAAATCCAAACTGAGTAGAGTCCAGAGTTTGGAGATTACCAATGTCTTTGTTTATGAGTTCCATGATGATACGTTCCATGGCCTTGCAGACCAGGCTCGTCAGGCTAATGGGGCGGTAGTTCCCGGGGTCCGTCGTGGCTCCCCCTTTGTGGAGTGGGATAACTGTCGCGGTGCACCATTCAGTGGGGACAAAGCCTGAGGTGAGGCTATGATTGAACATGGTGCTTAGGTAGGGTGCCAGTTCATTCTGTAGTTCGTGTAGAACGCAGCCTGGGATATTGTCAGGTCCCATGGATGCTGTGTTCTTGGCTTTGAAGAGTGTGTTTTTTACCTGTGCAGCTGTGATTATAGGAACTTTGCATTCTTCCGGTATAGAGATGGGGCCTCTAGGGGGTGAGAGGGGGTAAAGTTAGCACTGAACCTATCTGCTAGGATGTTGGCAATATCAGTTGGTTCTGTATATTTAGTGCCATTATGCTGTAACTCAGAGCTGATCTGAGTGTTCCCATTTAGATTCTTGACATAGCTATAGAATGCTTTGTGGTTGTCTTTAGAGTCAGTGGCAATTTTGTTTTTGTAACTAGCTTTGGAGGATTTTATGAGGGATATCAGCTTCTTACTGAGGTTGACCAGGGAGTTCCTCCAGTCATGGGATTTTACTCTTTTTTGCAACAGTTTCTTTCTTCTGTTGTAGAGTTTGTTTATGGCAGAGGACCACCAGATTGGCTTCCTTTTTTGGAGGATAACATCTTGGTTCTATTAGGGATAGCATGATCCATGCACTCGTGTAAGTGCTTATAAAGTGCATTTGTGTAGGATTCGGCAGTCATACCTCTATTGTCCACCTGCATGGGTGTCATGAAGTTTGCCACTTCTGTCTTAAGAAATGTGAAGTTGGCTTTTGAGAAGTTTTTTACGATGGTTTCCCTAATTGGGGCTGGGGGTGGGATGCGGATGTCTAGGCTGATAAGCTTGTGGTTGGGTCTGACCAATGAGGAATTGACCTCTGGTGTGGAACACCGGTTTCCCATGTTGGTAATGACCAGGTCTAGGATATTGCTGCCCCTGGTGGGGGTGTGAATAAGTTGATCCAAGGCGTTGGAATTTATGAATTCTAGAAAACGTTGAGCAAAAGAGTTGGTACATGAGTAGTTTTCCCAGTTAATGGTGGGGTAGTTGAAATTGCCCATTATTAGGGTGTTGGGTTGTACCCTAATACTTTCCAGTGTATCAAGAAATGAGGAGTGTGAATCCTGGGGCATGGTGGGGGTCTGTAGCAAGCTACAATTTGGATTGCGGTCTTGCCCAGAGTTAGTTGCACTTGGATAATCTCGGATGCATTATGCTGTGCAACTAGCCTGGAGGTGTGGATATCCTTAATGAATATGGACACGCCTCCGCCTTTAGTGCTTCTTTCTGGGTTAGGTGGCGAAAGGTGTGGTATGAATTGAAGCCTGGTAATGCAGGGGTGCTCTCTGGAGCTTTGAACCAGGTCTCTGTCACTGCACAGATGTCAATGTTCTCCATTTTAAGGAGTGCCTCGAGTGAGTGCATTTTGAGGTTTAGACTTCTAGCATTGAGTAGCATTACCCTCAGATTTTGCTTGCTTGTACCTGTTACAGTGGTGAATTTGTCATTTGAACCTTGCCTAAAAAAGGCACTATAGGGGTGGCAAGAGTCTTAGCCAGTATCCGGAATCCTAAGGGCGACAGGTGCAGGCCATCTCTGGCAAAGAGTATCCGGAATCCTAAGGGCGACAGGTGCAGGCCATTGATATAGATCCAGACTTTCTGAAGGTACTGGCTGTCACTGCAAGCAATCAACAGAGGTTTCCCACCTGCTGAGGTGCTGACATCTTTGCTGACCTAGGTGGTATTAGACTCACATATCACCTGCATTGTTGTGTGTTTTCTTTGGTTCTCTGACTCCGCATTTACTATAGGAATGTATGTCTGTGACAGACAAACAGGTGAGTGAAGTAATGATGGATTTTATAAAATAGCTAGCTCACTAAAAGTAAAATAAAGGTATGTGCCCATAACCAGAAACATCTCCAAATCAAATGTTATGACCTAGAACATAAATAACGCAAACAATATGTGATGGTATGTGCACATTTTATATATATATATATATATATATATATATATATATATGTAAACACACACGCACATAAAAAAAAACTATATATATATATATATATATATATATATATATATATATATATAAACACTTTGGAATCTCAAAATAATGAAATGTCAGATTTCAGTAGCTCGAGACCAAAGTGTGGAATCTGCAGTTGTGTGGAACTGCAGAATATTGAACCTGGAAATATCGAACCCGCGGGGTACTGATGGTGCATTAGGTAAGTGTGGTGTTTTTTAAGGGTTCTGGGGAGGGTTTGTGTGTTTGTGAGTGTGTCGGGGAGTGTTAGGTGTGGGTTAGGGTATGCAGGTGAGAGTGTGAGTGTGTTAGTGTTGAGAGTGGTGGTGTTTGTATCTGTGTGATGTGTGTTTGTGCAAGGGGGTATGGAATGTATAGTGGTGGGTTCTGTGTGTGTTGGTGTTTAGTGCAACCTCGGAGTTAGCATATATAAGTAGGGTGTGTGGGGGGGGACACAGCCCCCCTGCTTATAGGAAGGGTGTGTGTGTGTTTGTGTTGTTGTGTGGAGGTAGGTTTACTTGTGTTTGTATGTGTGCTGTAACATTCGTGGTTTTGGGTTTCTTTTTTTGTTTTTCGGCTTTATAGTCTTGAAATACTGAAATTCGATATTTCAGTATTTTGAGATTATAAAGTGAATCCATATATATATATATATATATATATATATATATATATATATATATATATATATATATATATACTTCTGAAAGAAAGAGTATTATATAAAAAAATCAGCCAAATACTGCCACTGAGTTACAGTATCAATCCTTGTTATTATTCAAATTAAAGCAAATATCTTTAGGTAATTATTAATTTGCTATGAATAAGAAAACTTTGGGTTACCTTCAGATGATCGAAGTTTTAAAACTTTGAACTTCAGATGGCCGAGACCATATGATTGAAGTTTTAAAACTTCAAACTTTCTGAACAGAGATCTCCATACAGCGCAGAACGGGAAATGTTATCTTTTCCTCGCTGTAGTGTGATCTCAGAGTTGGTATATTTAAATACCAGGGGGTGTGGGCGTGCAGATGGGTTTGCTCCCCTGCAAAAACATCTAGGAAAGTTTTTTTGCTTTGTTTTTGTTTTTCTTTCAGGTGTTTGAAGTTTTGAAACTTCGAATATATGGTCTCGGCCATATGAAATTCGAAGTTTTAAAACTTCGATCATCTGAAGTAGGTCCGAAAACTTTATATTTTTATATAATGGATTAAACAGAATGTTTGACAGTAATATTCAGAAACTTCCACCTAAGTAAATAAAATAACTCTTTAAACTCATTATTATCATCATAAATTTCTGTCTAGATCAGAAAGTTCATTACAATCCTCAATACAGGAACATAGGACAGTGTCTGTAACTGCTACAGTCACCTGTCCTTAAAGATCTAACAGTAACATCAGATAAACTTTGTCTGAATATTGGTATTATTAGGGAAAGCTTTTTTATAATGGAATATATAGGGTTAGAGCTAAGGACAGGTTTAGGGTTAGGGTTAGCACGAGTAAGAATTGGCAGAGGGGGTTCTCCCTTGCAATACCTTGCTCGTGTGTGGCAAGTTGATTGTTTTTTTTGTCCAGCTTTTGATGAACAGAGCTATCCTGGATAAACCAGACAGGTCAACTTGGCACTGGCTTATTTACTTCAGACTGCTAGACTTTATGGTGAGTAAAGACACACACACACACACACACACACACACACACACACACACACACACACACACACACACTAGATAGATAGATAGATAGATAGATAGATAGATAGATAGACAGCTATTAGATAAATAGAAAGATAGATAGAGATTATATACATGTTGTAATATAGTGACTAAAATGAAATGGGAAGATAAACAGGGACTACATTTCCCAGAAGGCAAGCTTGTTAGTGCATGAGGAGACAGGGCAATGCACATATATAAAGAAACAGCTGATTTGGCATAGTGGTATGTTGCTATGACTGTAGTGCACAGGGACCTGGGTTCAAGCCTTAGCAGTGAAACACGTGGTGGTAGCACAGCATTTTATTTGGGAGGGTGGCCTAATGGTTAAGGTGTTTGCCTTACAAACACAAGGTGCAGGGTTTGAGTCTCACAAGGGATAATTGGCTAGGCTTAAAATGGCTCACAAGGGCAGTTAGCTTAGTACTACTAACCTAAGTAACAGGAGCATTAGGGAGAGACAGATTCTTTGAACCCACACCAGGTATAGAGCAGCTTACCCTGATGCTCATTTTCTCTGAATATTACAAAAGTTGCTTCCTTAAGATCCAAACTATTCTAAACTCTTTACATCAAGGTGAACTGACCACAAGTCAGCTTAAGTGTAAACTGGGCATAGCCAAAGTACAATATTTAGGCCATGTAATAAGAAACAGGGTAGTAAAACTAAAGGCTGAGAAGGTGGAATCTAAACCTAAGTGCCCCATACCCAGTACCAAATGACAAGTCTAGTGTTTTTGTTTTGTTAGGGCTGGCCATCTGCTTTCATAAGTTTATTCTGAGGTTTGCCACTGAAGTATGCCCCTGACTGAGTCAACCAAGGGTAAGCCCCACTACGAGAGATGCGACACATAAGGCATTTCAGAAGTTGAAAGAAATGCTATGATCTTAGCCTGCCTTTCTGGCTCTGGACTTCTTAAAGCAGTTCACAGTATACTCAGATGCTCCTGAGGTGGGCATGGGGCCACTACTGTCACAAAAGGTGGAGGAAAATGAACCCCTAATTTGTTACATACGCTAGAACTAGAGTACTGTTGAAAGGAAATATTCAACAACTAAACAAAGTTTCTAGACATAAGCTGGACTCTAGCAAATCACAATTACAATTCATTAGGCAGAGGGTTCTTGTTATTTGCATATTATGCATCGCTGTAATGGTTATGTAGACAAAACAGATGAAGCTTGCTAGGTGAGCTATGTCATTACAGTCATGTCAGTTTAATATCTTCCATGCACTACTAACATCTTATGAATGCAGATAGATTGTTCAAGGCCTTCAACCCCTCTTTAGGCAATAGAATTTGAGTTATGAACTAGAGGGGGTTCACATGGCTTGCTGGCTGAAATGGAATAAGGAGCTGGTATTTTAGCAGTGCAATATAGCAAAATTGTGACTACATTTCCCTGAGGACATGTTAGTGCAGGCCGATACAGGGCAATGCGCATGGTTCAGAGATCACATTAGGAGCAGAAGCACTAAAAGGAGAGAGAGATTTAAAACCTGTGGAGAAAGACAATTTGAAGACTTACCTGATGCTGGAACAAAGACATATATTTGCCTAGAGTATGTGGAAGGTGAAAGGAAAGCCAGGTTGCATGAAAATGATTAGGGGAATATACCTACATGTATGTTAATGTATGTAGAGTTATCATTCTAAATAAGGAAACTGTGAACTATTTTCTCATTTGGAAGCTGAACTGAGTTAAAACTATAAATACTAATTATCACACTGGGAACAGAGCTGCAGGAAAGGTGAAATGAAGGGAGCCATACCTCTCACCCTCTTAGCTCAAGAAATCTGGACAAAGCCTAAAATATTGGGGGGAACAAATATCCAACACTCTTATAAACATAGCAAGTTGCTAAAATAACAGGATTTGTGTTAGCATGCATTTTCTGAAGGATGTGAAGTCTGAAACTCAAATGTATGTCATTATTGAGTGACCTCCATCCTTAGTGATTTGTCAGAAAACCCAACATTTTAGGAGGAGCGGGCCAAATAAACAAGGCAAAAAAAATCTGGACATTCTGCAAAAATTTAGACAGCTGAGAAATATGAAGTGGCAGCTGTCCTGGATGCCATCTTGCAGAGGGGCACAAAATTGGGTAAGTTATTATTTATGAATGCAGCATTCAACAAAAATCAGTTTTCTGTTTAACCACAATGTTTCAGCAGCTCCAGCACCTGCCTTTTCCAGCTCCACTTCTATATAAAATAATTGAAGTGAGCATGTCCTTCAGATTAATGTAGTCTGCACACCTCTGGATCCTTCCTAACATTGGTGCCTGCTTGCTGAGTGTGGGGTGGGTGGTATCAAGATGGCTGCTTGCACTGTTAGTTCTGAAGCATTTAATAAATCATATAGTATAAGCATTAATGGGAGTCATCTGGAGAATATAAATTTTAGAGTGGTGGAAGACATAATAATTTGTTAAAAGTCAATGCAAATGGTATTATGCTGTGAGATTTTTTTTTGCTCTTCAAACAAATACCATTAAAACTTCAAGACTCCCCCTTTTTTGTTTGTGTGGGTAACAGGGGGTGTCAAATTGAAGAATGGAAGCAGAGCCAGGGTGCCAAACAAACTAACTATATCTCTGATGAGAAAAGTATATGAAGTTTCAGACTGAAATTTTCTGTTTATTTCTTATTTCCCCACAATCATGTAAGGTAGAGACTGTTTTCTTTTCACTGACTTTATGAGGAAACCTGCAGTGGCAGAATTTTTTGTTGGTCCTCATTCTAACATACCAACATCAAGGAACATTTGTTTAATTTTTTAAATCAACCTATAAATAAACTTCAAAAGGCTGACTTTTTTGGTGGTTTTACTTATACAACAACATGTGCTCGCTAAAATATATTTGTAAATTCAAACATAAAATCAAACTTAGTTTATTATTATCTCATTATAGCTCTTAACTGCTTCCTTTTTACTTTTGCCTTGGGTGCATATCTAAGAAAGTTGTATCAGACTACCAGGTTCCTTATTTTTGCCTGTCTGCTGGTGAGACACATGTTTTCAAGCCCCACCCCATCTGACTCCATCATCCAGTTTTTGATAATTGTCACTAACAGATGTGTTTGTGGCTAGTTGTCTAAAGGTCATATCAATATGGTTTCACATCTGACAGAAAAAAGTTACTTGTAACCAAAGACTGTCAATTAGAAACTGCCTACCTGCCTGCATCTATTACTATCAGGCATAAAAAAATGTTAGCTTGGAAAATTAATTTGTATCTTATTCTTGTAAATTTACATTAGTGGGCTGGTCTTCACGGATTATTTTCAGTTCTGACAGCAGCTGTCAAAAAATTTCAAGTTAAGTTAACACATTTATCAACGTGTTACAAATTGCACTCACATGTTCCTACTTTTGATTGGTTACCCTACAGGTGGACAAAGAATGAACACCCAAGCTTCAATTGCCCTAGGTTCAATCCATTGATGACTGGAGTTTCTCTATAGGAAATTACTGTCTCAGGATTGTGCCAGAAGTGCTTCCCTTTTGGGGGAATTTCCCCCTTTTTCCTTTATTTTTTCTTTTTTGGTGGTTCTCCGGTTCGATCCTTGGCTGGGGTGCCTTCTGTGCAGAGTCTGCATGTCCTCCCTGTGGTCACGTGGGTTTCCTCCGGGTGCTCCGGTTTCTCCCACATCCCAAAGACATGCTGTAGGTGGATTGGACACTCTACATTGGCCCTAGGTGTGAGTATGTGCATGTGTGTGCCTTCTGTGGAAGGTTGGGCGCCGGGCTGGCAACTCGACACTGTAAAACTCCACTGCCAATCATGAGCGGACAGGTGATCCGCTGTGGCGACCCCTAACCGGGAAAAGCTGAAAGAAGAAGAAGAAGCTGTTTGGGGATTCCATCCATGCATGGCGGAAGCATTTGATTACCCATATTACCAATACAAATAATTCTCCTAATGCTGAAATATGAACTCATTCATTTTAAAGTAAAACATTCCACACCAATTTGTCTAATATAGTATAATATAACATACTTTAATATAATATAACTGGTTGTGCCTTACATTTCTATTTTACAGACCATTGTCTTATTTTATTTATTTTGTAGAAAGCTTTTGTTGTCTCTAGAATCACATACTGATCACTTCTATTAATTATAATTTCACATAATTTTTTCTTATTATCATACATAAAGTATTCATAACCGCTAACGTTGACCTCCCTATACATTTAAGACTCCAGCAAGGTATGTTGGTGGTTTTAGCTTTAACTTTGCTTTCTACAAGGATATTTCATATAGCTTGAAAGTATCACCCAAATCTAAATAGTAAGCACATATTCTATTTTTTTATATTAGTTTGTTGGTAAACTAGAATATTAACTCTTCTCTATTATCTCTGCCCTTTTTTAGTGATTTCTTTATCTTCCTTTTTAAATACCATAAATTTGGCAAATAGAGGAATCACTTAAAGATATATTTTCCGTCAAATATTTCTTAAGATAAGTCAGTACATATATTTTTAATGTTTATTCAGTCATGTTTTGGATTGCAAGTTGTAGTTCTCCATCCAGTTTTCTTTATCAGTAGATTTATTTTTGGGTAATTTGACTATTTTGAACCTATTTATGTTGTTTGTAGCAATTACTTATCTTCATATTGATCCATATTTCAGTCACATATGTTATGAGTAATGGTGTCAGTCAATGAAACTTTTCTCAGATGTAGAAATGTCAGGTACTGTATATTTCACGGATCTGTGGAATTTAAAATGTTTTTTTTTAACAGAATGGAACAGTTTACTGTTTTTAGACATGTGGCTTCCTACCAAATACTGCATTACGTCATGTTGGAATCAAAATGTTTGTGTGTTCCAGCAGCTTGGATTAAAGGATAGAAGGCTTACTCCCAAATGCCAAGAGACCATATTAAATGACATTGTGCAGCAGCTCTGTACTTCATACTGCTATGTAACAAAGTTGTGCAGTATTTCATTACAGTACCCTACAAGTAATAATAGTACAGTAAGTAGGTGCATGGCATTGTTAATGTTAACCCGTGACACAATCACTGTAGTGTTATAATCCATACACAAACATGGCAACATTTGTCTGTGAAGGAAGGAAGGAGTGAAGGAGTATGGTATTCTCCAATGAACATTCTTTCCAACAATTTTTTTCAGTTCAGCTGCTATGGAATCTCCAAACATCCTTTACCTCAGCTAGTCACAATGACAAATATGTGATGGCTATATCATTTCTTTATAGGCTACAGCACAACACATCAAACATACTCCTAGAATCTCTAGTAAAGAATCAAACATGCTCCTAAAATCTCTAGTAAAGACACAGTTTTGATGACATCAGTGTAGTCAGAAGATATGGCCTTAGTTCCATTTGTATGACTCTATAGCCAGAAGCACTAAACGTACCAAACACAGCATAACATATAGCCAGAAGCACTAAACATACCAAGCACAGCATAACACATTTAGCTACTACATGCTTTTACCATGAGACACCATAAGGTACACAGTGTTATCATGTGACACCATAAAATATGTTACCATGAGACACTATAAGGTACACAGTGTTACCATATACATTAAGCTATTGCATGCTTTTACCATGTGACACCATAAGGTACACAATGTTACCATGTGACACCATAAAATGCAAAGTGTTACCATGAGACACCATAAGGTACACAGTGTTACCATGTACATTAAGCTACTGCATTCACCATGTGACACCCTAAGATACACAGTGTTAACCATGTCACATCATAAAGCACACAGTTTTAGCATGTGACACTATAAGGAACACAGTGTTACCATGTAACACCTTAAGATAGTTTTGTCATGTGACACTATAAAGTGCAGTATTATCTTGTGATACCATAAGGTACACAGTGTAACCATGTGACACCATAAGGAACACAATGCTACTATGAGACACTTTAAGGTACACTGTATTACCATGTGATACCATAGGGTGCAGAGTGATACCTTGTGACACCATAAGGTACACAGTGTTACCATGTGACACCCTAAGGTACACAGTGCTATTTTGTTAGACTATAAGGTACACAATATTACCGTGTGACATCATAAGATGCAAAGTGCTGCCATGTGCATCTAAACTACTGCATGTTTTAGTGCTACCATGTATATTTTAAGTAAGAAAAGCAATTGCGGGGTTGGAATGGTGTAAAAAAATTCTCTCTGGCATGTGCCATATTGCTTTCTCTTGCACATAAAATTACATGCAACAAATATTTTGCAGTCTTTTATTTGACCATATAGAAGATAATTACATATGATTGTGGCAAATGGAGGTTTCGTATGCTAAAGTAACACAAATTGGAGGCATTTCTTCTGTTGCACTTTGACGGATGTAAGCAGCACTGACTGTTTGGCCACAGTCCCTTTGACTTTGCTCAAAGGGTGCTGAGAGATGTCACTACCAAGTTCTTTCTCCAGAGACTCTTGTTCCTGAAAGGTGGTGAACAGTACTACCACCAGTGGACTGACCTGCACTGTTGGTATTTCAACTACTGGAATGAGGTTTTTCAGCATATACAGACATGCTCACTGGCATCTCATGAATTTTCAAATGCTTTCATCGTGTTGGTTCTGAACTGCACGTTTGCTGTTCTGTCTGTGTGATGATTGCATACCATGATAAGCTGTCACTTTTATTAGGTGGAATGATGCAATATGCAATACACTGCTGTGGAACCATACACAATTATCACATACTTATATATTGTATGGCATTTGTTATTTGCATGTATTTAGTAATTTGCCAACAAGGCAAGTGAACTGATCATTACAGACTTTTTTCAACCACGATCCAGACCACAGCTCACAACACACAAAGGAAAGGGAAAATGCAACATATGTGACACTTTAGATTAGATACTTAATCAGCATACTTTTATGAGATAAAAGGAAACTGGAGACCCCTGAGAAATTCACCTTAAACATGATAAAATATGTAAACTCAAAACAGGCAGTGAACAGACAGAAAGCCCACATAGTGGCACAGTGGTTAAGCTTCTTCCTTCAAAGACACCAGGGTCCAGGCTTTAATCGACTGCCAGTAGAAAACCTGCATGTTCTTCTTGTGTCTCTGTGAAATGCTTTTCACCTCCGAAAAACATGGTGGGTATTTCCACCTCAAGGATGAAAGGTACTGCATTCAAACATTCAAACCCAACTCACTCAATTGAACTTGAGAGGTACACCAACAGAATGCATCCAAAAATGAACAGCCATGGGCAGCAGCACAGACTCTAGATAGTGTCTAGTGAGGGAAAAGTCATGTAGGACAATCACTTTATTCATCAGCTGTGGTGTGCAGCATACTCTGGATAAGAGAACATAGAACACAGATTACATGCCCCGTCAGGGTTAGCTGCTTGGTGGTGGAAAATTGCCTGCAAGTGACTTGGTCACACCAGCTAAAGTTGCCTGAAAGAAACATGGACATTGGCCAGGTCTAGGTGAGTTGAGGATCTGGTTGATGACCAAGCCTACATTGACCAATGCTAGACACCCATGCTAATAGTGGGAGGGGCTACATGCGCTTATGGGCCAGCGTGTGTGAGGGTGTGTGTGTGAGTGTTTTTGTGTGTGTGTGTGTGTGTGTGTGTGTGTGTGTGTGTGTGTGTGTGTGTGTGTAGTGTTACTATACATATATTTATCTAAAACCAACTTTTACTTTTTTAGCTGCAGTTTAATTACAAGATAAATGTATGGAGAGTAGCATACAATGAACAAAGAACACAGTCATTAATGCAGGTTCCTTTCCAAAGTTCAGGTTAGGGATTAAGAGAATTTCACAATTCCTTGAGTAGATATGGTTTCTCTTAAAGCTGGCTGGGAAGCAAACAATTACAGACACTATTTCTTTTTCTGTTTAGCATGGTTAATCATATAGACAGGGGTAACTCCACCACTTTTCTTTACAGAATAACAGCTTATTTTCCTTTTTGAGTTTCAGGAACTCCTTCCAGACTATCTTCTCTTTTCATACAAAAAAACCACTCTACACCCAGGGGACAAAAGTCAAATCTCTCAGAATGCAGTGGCCATGAGAAGCCCCAAGAGGCACATGTTTTCTATTAGTTGTGATTCAGAGCCTGTCTGTGGTTTGCTTGGCTACTCTGTATTTTTTAGGAATTCTGCAGTTCCCTTCCATGACACATGCGTCTGAAAAAGGCAAGACTAACAGTAGATATAACCCCTCACCACATATGTTTTGTAGTATGTGTGTGTGTGTGTGTGTGTGTGTGTGTGTGTGTGTGTGTGTGTGTGCGTGTGTGTGTGTGTGTGTGTGTGTGTGTGTGTGTGTGTGTGTGTGTGTGTGTGTGTGTGTGTGTGTGTGTGTGTGTGTGTGTGTGTGTGTGTGTGTGTGTGTGTGTGTGTGTGTGTGTGTGTGTGTGTGTGTGTGTGTGTGTGTGTGTGTGTGTGTGTGTGTGTGTGTGTGTGTGTGTGTGTGTGTGTGTGTGTGTGTGTGTGTGTGTGTGTGTGTGTGTGTGTGTGTGTGTGTGTGTGTGTGTGTGTGTGTGTGTGTATACACTTGGACATGCATACATGTTTGTCTACATTTATGTATGTTTTGCAGTGTGTGAGGGATGGTGTGCAGAACAGAAGTTTCTTTGACAATGTGTTTCTGAATGCTTAGGAGTACTTGTATGAGTATTTGTGGTCAGGGTTAGAATAATGGCTAGACAGGTTTTGCAGTGTGCCATGTGGCAGTTTGTTTGGCAGTGCACTTTTGAATTGTTTGAAGTGTTTGTGTGTTAGGGTTAGAGTAAGGGCTAGGTTAGGGGGTAGTAGTGCTGTGTGTTTGATGTTGCACGTGTCCATGTCCAAGGCTCTGTGTAGCATTATTGCTAGGGAAACATGTTTTGGTAAGTTGCAGTTAGGGTTAAGGGCAAGGGTAAGGTCAGTGTTAGGGTTAAGCAGCCCCCTGCCCACCTTACTCATGTGTGGTAACCCTAACCAAGCCCTTGCCCCAAGTTAATCATTCACATTAACTTAAGAAAACCCCTTTTCCTAATAATACAACTATTCAGACAAATTTGGTCTAGAGTTGCTGTTTGGCTTCCTTTTTCAATTGTTTGGATTTAGGACTTCTTATTGCTCATGTTAGTTTGTTTTCATATTGCCAGCATTAACTCATTATATTTGATGCATGTTCACTTAGACAGAATGTCATATAATCATATATACAGGTATGGCTTTGGTAATCTCATCCAGATGAGAAGAGCTCATACATTTCAAGTACAGGCTTAAGGAGAAAAGCTCCATGTCACTTTACGTAACATAGACAAATATTATACATGTTTAATAGAAAAAACCTGAGACAAAAAAGTCTTTAAGGAAAATCATGAAAGCTCAGTGAATTAGTATTCATCAATTGTAACATATAGAAATTATTTTATATAATATGCAAGTTGTCAAATCTGGGAAACTCTGAGAATTCCAGTTTATTAAAGCAGCAATACACAAGATGATCCCTTTATGAGACACCAGAAAGTATCTTCAGGAAAATGTTACTGTTTCATACAATGGTTATGCAAGTGGTAGGTCCCTGTAATGCCAATGTGAATGAGGTTCCTGTTTTTGCAATATAGCAAACATAGAAGTTCAATGGTATACCATTTCCAGTTTGGCAGGCATATGTACAAGCTAGCATTTGTGCAAAATATCTCTATGGGGTAGCTTGGGAAACTTTTACCCTGGACTCAGAGAATAAGTTGGCTTCTATTCTGTATAATGATCATCCAAGTTCTTTAGTGGCTTTTCTGAGATCAAAGGTAAGATCTAGATCTGAACAGATACTCTAGCATTTTATGGAATTCACTACCTTTGTCTGTGTTACATCTTTGAATCCAATGATGTGTTATATGAGAGGCCAGAATACATCAGATATTCTTGTAGCATGTGTGTGTTGATGCTCCACATCTTAGAACAAACATTCTTTATTGTATTATCTGCACAGAGGAAGGCATATTCATCAAAATATTAAGTTCCAGCAGAGTGGTGTTTAAAATGTGGTCAAAATGTCAAAATACATTATTGGTTGGTGTGGGCTTTTCAGATATTTGGATGTTTTGTTGCAGGAATTTCACTAACATCTGCCTTTCTTGTCCTAAAGAGTACTGACCCTACTGACTAGTTGCGAGTGAGTAACAACAATATAGCTACATTGTTGCAAAAGGAATAAGTGTTCAACTGCGGGATTCAAACCTCATATGCAAATTGGTAGGAATACAGTCAATGGCCTAACATACAGTGCTAACCATACAGCGATAACACAGTATAAGGATTAGAGATCCACACTTCTTGTACTTGCATTATATTTACAAGACTCGCATATAATTCAGCCATGATGACCTGCATTGTTCTTGCATTCATTACACTGACGAAAGAAGAAATGGATTAGAAAAGACTGTTGTGAATTTTAAACTTTGGAGTTAACTAATGTATGTATTACTCAGCATTCACACATGCATCAGTAATAACAGAAGTACACTGTATGGTGTTTCTAGAAGCTTTGCTGAGGCACTTAGAGGTAACCTTCCTAAAACGCTAAGACCCCCGGCATACATACCTCTCAACCTCTTAGAGCAAGATATCTGGACACCATAAATAATGGGAGGACAAAGGCTCAAAAATAGGGACAATTTTTAAATATTGCTCTTACAAACATAGGAAGTTGATAGCATAGTAGGTTTTGCATTAGCATAAATATTTTGAAAAGTAATGACGTTTGAAACTCAAATACCTGAGATTATTTTTTTTTGCTTTAATCTTTAATGATTTGCTAGCTATTTGTTAGAAAACCACACTTTTATGAAAAATGGATCAAAAATATGAGGCAGAAATCTGGGCATTCTGTGAAAATCTGTACAATTGAGAGGTATGCCTACACAATACAGTCAAACAAAGGCCCCTCAGCCATCACATAAACACTTTGTTAAAATACCACCCACAGCTACACATAGTGACATTGTATGCATTGCCTCCACTGCTAAACCTGTAAGGCAATCTGGCACTGTGTCATAGTTCATGTGGGTGTTAAAGACCTGAGACATACCTCCCTTGACTACATGAAGTGAGACATGATCAAGCTCGCTGATTATGTGTCTCAGGCAGGTATGAGCCTAGCAATGTGCAGCATACTACCTTCTCCAAAGATGATGCCACATTGCCAACAGAAAATGATTGATTTTAGCAATTGGCTTAGCTTCTGGTGTCAGTCTGGGGGGGTACAATCTTTGGCAGCCTGGGAGGATATGGTTGACAGACCACGCTGCTTTGCCAGGGATGGTCTGCACTTATCCCCTCTAGGCTTTCGGATATCGGCAAAGACCTTTTCAACCTCCACATTGACATTTTTAGGAAATGCCAAACTGACAAACTTACTGATTTAGTTGAACCTATGAAGGAATATCTGAAGGTGGTACTGCTCCATGCTAGAAGTCTTAACAAGAAATTCCATTCCCTACAATCCTTCCACTCCTTGGAGAGTGTAGACATCTGTGTAGTAACGGACACATGGTTTAAAGTCACTGAGATTACCCCAGAAATGCAAAGTTATAATGCCTTTCACACCTTTAGACCAGCTATGGCACAGCAGGGAACTAATGGTTGAGGGGTGTCAGTCTATATTAAGACTAATCTCACATTCAGACTAGTTAATGTGTATGAGCCACTGGAACTCGCACATGTGCAACTCACCATAAAAAGGGTGTCATACCACATACTTGCAACATATAGGTCCCCCCTCTATGTCCCAGGAAACCAATACTATCTGTCTCAATGTACTAAAGTCCCTCAATCTTCAACCCAATACAATATTCATGGGGGATCTCAACTACCCCTCTATAGACTGGGAATCCTACACCACTTCTAATGCACAAGGCCAGCAATTCCTAAACTTTAATACCAACATCTTGGAACAATTGGTCAATTCTCCTACCAGGGGTACACACATCCTTGACCTTGTACTCACGAACATGGGGGGGGGGGCAGTGTTTCTCACCCAATGTAATATCTTCACTCATCAGATCTGACCATAAGGCAGTATTACTTGAAATAAAAAATAAATCTGGGGATCCAGCAAAACCAAAAACCTTTAGGAACTATTCCTTGGCTAACCTCTCTCTACTAAGCAACACCTTGGCTAAATTCCAAGCACCCCCCCAAACCTAGTAAACACCATAGAATACACTGAGCTATTTACAATATCTCTGTACAGCCGTATTGATAGCTGTATAGACCGAGCTGTGCACACTCATATTACGAATAAGACAAACTCAAAAGACAAGCCTCTGGTGGAATTGCACTATCAATCAGTTATACACTAAAAGAAAAAAATCTTGGCCAAGCATAGGAGGAACAAAGCCATACATATGAAAAGCCTCCTGACCAATCTAAAAAGGCAGCTAATAGTGTTAATTAATACTTCAAAGGCTAAACTTGAAGAAAAAATAGCTTAACAGGCAAAGGACTACTACAAAGCTTTCTACAGCTATGTCCATAACCCTAGAGGAAATACACAACAATGCACAACAGTTATTCTAAATGGCATCACCCACACTTTGCTGGAGGCCATTGCCAACCTTTTGGCTAACTGGTTCAGCTCAAATTTCTCCCCCCATTTCCCCCCACAATAGTCCAAAGGAAATACCACATAACACAATCCCCACACCATTACTAGAGAACAGGTCATTAATGCACTTTCCAAGGCCAAAAACACTGCATCAATGTGCCCCGATAACATCCCGGGATGTTTAATAAATAGCACAAAACATGACCTCTCTGGTCTACTTGAATCACTTTTCAACTGAAGCATTCAGTCAGGTTTTGTGTCTAAGGAATGGAAGATGGCTACAGTCATTCCCATGCACAAAGGAGGTCCAACCACTGATCCAGGTAAATACAGGCCCATAAGTCTTACCAGCCTCATATATAAGGCCATGGTAAGAATCATCATGGACATGATAAATGAGGACATAGGTAACCTGAAAATGTTGGACCTATCACAACTCGGCTTTGTTAAAGGAAGGTCATGCCTATTAAATCTGGTGGATTTTTCTTAGAGGGTCACCAAAATATTGGATGAAGGTAAGACTGTGCACATAGCTAATCTCGACCTGGCCAAGGTTTTTGAAACAATATCCCACTCAGAAATTATAGACAATCTCACTAATTTAGGTAAAAAACATTTTATCACCCGCTAGATAGCCACCTGGCTCGCTGATAGGACCCAGGAGGTCATTATAGGTGAGGCCACCTCCACCAAGAGGCCAGTCACTAACAGAGTCCCCAAGGGCTCAGTATTGGGCCCACTCCTTTTTGACATCTATTTCTCTGAAATGGAAGCAAATGCTAAAGGTTTATGGCTGACCAGGTTTGCAGATGATTGCAAGCTGAGGGTTATCATCAACTCCCCTGCAGACACTAACATTCTTCAAGAAGGTCTATCTAATAAATGGTGCCAAAGCCATGGTCTTGAACTCAGTGCTAATAAATGCATACTTGTACCCTTTGGGAAATCAGCCATGTTGATAATACAACCCTAAGAGTCGACCCACTGGTCAGGGATCTGGGTATGCACATAGACAGTAGCCTCACCTTCGACCACCGCATCGACACAGTGGTGAGAAAATCTTTTTATGTTACCAACTTATAAGTAAGGGCATGGCATCTAAGTTCAAAGAGGTTATTATCCCCCTATACTCCACCCTTATCAGACCAATCATAGAGTACAATCCTCACTTTGATATATAAATGACCAGGCATATGCAGCAGCTAGAGCGACCTCAAAGGTCTGTTACAAAAAGAATAGAAGGCATAACAAACCTGCCTTATGCAGAGTGCCCTAAAGCCCTTTCCCTCTACTCAGTCTCCTATAGATTGCTAAGAGGTGATCTATGCCTCGCTTACAAGGCATCCACAAACCTCACACTTATGAATCTCCTACATATTCATAAGTCAAAAATTACGAGAAATACAAGGTCTAGAAACCTAAATTTTGTCTATGACTTAATGCTGGAGAGACAGATATGTGTCCCAGAGACTGCCCCTCCTATGGAACAACCTTCCCATCCCTGTAAAGCTGAGTTTGCCTATTACCCTGTTTAAGCACAACCTAGACAAGTGGATGGGGAATAGGAAATTTACACCAGGCCTGGCGCCCAAAGCCCTTAGGGACAGAGGTAGCATATAAATGCCTGTCCCTCAATGTCCTATTTGGATGCAGGACATCATTATTCTTTCAGGAAAACTTGGCTAAGTTAGAAAGGCCCCTTGGGTCATTAGCCTAGTAACAGTCTATGGATCTATGAATGTATGAATCTATGAATGGAGAAATGCGGTTATCTGCGGCCTACATTTTATGGGCAGCAATGCACTACATCCATGCTAGATGTGTAAAAAATCTGTATTGTATAAGTTACCAAACAAATACAGATCTTCCATATGTGATGTGCAATGTTAAATTACTGCCAATAATTTCTCCAAAACAGGATACACTAGGAATTGAACCTACACATAGACAAATGACATTCATTTTGTCAAACTGCTTAACCAGTTGAGCTAATAGACATCACATACTTTGCACTGTCTGAAAAGCAGATATTATGGAATAACAGTAATAACAGTATGTTTGAAGTTCATATTAATATACAGGTATAATAGACAGTCCTGCATAATGTTTACACTGGCTCAGTATAGTTGCAGGTAACTTCTGAATACATTAACATACAAATGTAAACTTTAATGATTATAAAAGATTATTCTTCCATGTAAATTACTATTATTAATAATACAGACAATCACAGAAGACACTTGGAACACAGTGCATCATATAAAATCATATGTTTACTACATACATATAGGATAATGTAAGTGTTAAGGATGATGTATGTAACTTACTGTAGGCATCATCTGGCTGGCATTGGACCTCTGCAACCCTCTAGTGAAGATCCTCCACATTCCTCTGATGCAGGTCATCATAGTGTTGGTTGACCTGCACTCCATTCCAGTACATTCCAGTTCAACCACTGTGCTCCCTCGTAATCCAGTTCCAGATGTCAATCCTTATTAAGTTCCTGGGGCATGCTAACACCCCCTGCTCCTACCCAACACAGACAGTGAGCATCTGCATCATCTCCTTTTCTGTTCTGCTCAGTACTCAGACTCAGAGAAGTCTTCTCTTGGTTGGCATCCTTGGTATGGTTCTAGAAGCCTTTGTCCAAATGCCTTCCAAAAATGCTACTGAGGTCCCACTCAGTTTGCAGGTAGCAGTGGTATGACAAGAATATAGATCAATGTTACATTTTAAAGTTTGTGCATATAGGATGGTGGCAGACTATTGGAGGGCATTGGGCACATGTTACAGATATTCCCATTTATTGATACTTATCGGGCAGTTGTGCTGAATGCTGTACATTTATGCTGAGCTATTGGTTAATGCACCAAGATTCGATAACGCAAGCATTCACTAATGAGATTCCAAAACATTTAATCTTAATGAACCTCATTAATTATGTAAGCCACAAATAGAACTTAAAAGCTGTGTGTGCTTAGTTCACTTCACTCTGGGATAAAGCTGAATCAGAACTAGCTTTCAAAGGTAAGCGGCTATCTGTTTGCATTGCTGTGGTCGAATATAGTGCTATTATCACTTACTTATATTCACATATGCTGTGTAAAACAACCAAAACATGTTTTCATGCATATGTTGTCTGTCTGTTGTATAAAGGATGGATGTAGACTTCAACAGTATGCAAGCCATCACTAACAAGGATGTTTTCCCCAAATGCCATCAAACCAGCCCTAGTGAACTGCAGATATGGATGCAATCAACATATATCTGTAGTTATTGCATAATACCCTATAATGTCATGTATATTTGAGGAGACCAATGATTTACAGGGCTGCCTGCAAGTTGCATGTTCAGTGACTGATTTGCAGATAATATACGATGTTAATTCATGCAGTAGTAGGTGTGATTGTACTCAGTGGAATACAGGCAACATCAGGATGGCTTAGCATTTACATTGTTTGTTGTGGTTATATGCAGTCATGACTGTATAACAGGTCATTTTTATAAGCTGATATTTTACTGCCTTGTTTCTTTATAAATGTCAATAGTTGTGTTGTGTACTCTAGCATGATCCCATTTGTGATGCTGTCTGTCACTAACTGCAATGATATCTGAGATGCATCCTATGTGCTTGAGGTAGAATTGATCAGTGTGTTAGGATATGTATGTAACTGTGGCAACACCATTGTTACAGTATTGTAGTTGTGGCACGTTGGTTATTTATTTGGCCCTTCCTTGTCATAATATCCATTAACTTGGGTTCAAATCACATCTTTGCATATATGACATATTCAAACATGTGTAATGGATTGATGGCTGTGTACATGTACGCTGATGATATTAGGTCATATGGATCAGATCATCAGACATGTTTTTAATGTTCATTTTGATTATCTGTACATCACAGTGGTACAGATGACATGGGTTGTTTTGCTTAGCTATGCACTGTAAATGAGAGGCCGAGCATTCATTTGACATATGCTTTTAACATTGTCATGTCACTATATGAATCCCTATAGAAACTCTAAGATAAACATATCACCCTGTCTTCCAGATGGCAAACTGCAATAGGAGTGACAATTTTAAACCTCATAAAAACAAAATAATTATAGAGGCTCTGTATCAGCATAGCCACAACCTGCTTGGACTGATGGGAAATACTGTTTGGGGAAATTACGTGTGAATGGATATTACACACATGGTCAATACCATGACATTAATTTTACACACATCATCATTGCCATGGATGGACACAATAGATCAAGGGAGGTCTGCTGGTGACATTGCTCTGACATGATCCTCCATGCAATGAAAAAAAATCTCTCCTCTATGAGAGGGCATGGAATGCCACTGGAGGTGGACCTCCATTGCTTCCACTGAATGAGATAATGATGTGTTGGCCTCCCATCACAACACCTGCCAGGATCATTTGATACCCTGTGGAGGTATTGAGGCAGGTCTTCCAGGACATATAGGCATGACTGATATTCACAAATATTGCAGCATACACCAATTCTCATTGAAGGACATTTATTCACAATTTCTAGCTTAATGTTATATTTGTGATACAGCAGCAGAACTGCATGGTAGCTGTGACAGCATACCTGATACAGATGCACAAAAAAAGTGTTATAGCATGTTGTCTTACCTGCACAATGAATTTATAGCACTGTTAGCAACATGTGTGATGTTGTGTGTTTCAATTGCATAGCCACATCATCATCAGAACAGTGGCACCACATATCATGTAAGTGTCTCCATATTCTGTTGGTGTGATCCATAGCTGTTGTGTGTCTCTACTTCCTATGATGATTGTTGAGTATAGTCACATGTTGTTTGTGTACCATTTTAATCTAGAGATACATCTTTGGGAGACATGGGCTATGAATCATCAGGCACAGACAGACCTGGTAAGGTTACTCATATTGTTGCTATTGTGCAGCACTGTATAGCACACCTGCGATCTGTGCTATTAATGCTGGCTTATTTCCTACACAGGTACATCCACATGATATTTCACCAATTGACATGTACGTGTCTTCATATTCTGTTAGTATGATCTATAACTGTTGTGTGCCTCTGCCTCCTATTATGACCAAGAAGTATACTCACATGTTGTTTGAAAACCATTTAATGATACAGGTTCTGCTTTACATCAGATGATACATTCCCCAACCAGGGAGGACGTGCCTGGTAAGGAGCCTATATGGTTGTTACATTTCACTGTTGATAATTACATCTGTGCCCTTCATGACCAATGTGATCTTGTGAACCTGCATAGAACACCTGCAATCTTCATGTCATTGTGTCCCATCCTGTATGTGTATATCTTATTTGCCGTATGTTATACAGAAGGTGGAATGCTCTGAGATGCCTTGTATGTGCTTACTACTGCACTGTGTACATATACCTTTTCACATGACCATGGCATTTCAAACCTCACCACCAGTGGTAGAGTCAGAGGAGGTCATTTCAGATAGGTTTTAGTAGTTGTATTCACATGAGCTGTCATATTTGTTTGATATGTAAATTACTTGGCATATCTCTGTTATATAGGGTCTGTGAACCACCCACAACCATGATAACCTTGTAAGTCCATATCATCATTAGCATTGTAGTTACATAGTTGTCCCAATGTCAGTACTATGCTTCATCATTTGACATCTGTGAATGTAAGTGACATGTGTCATCTGTCTCTTTTTGTAGCATGTCCACTACCTGCCTCCTCCAGTAGCCCATCACAGATCCAGAGGTAGGATGTGATGTGCCTCACTCTGAAAATATGACCAGGGGCCACTGCACTTGGCTCATTGTCCAGCTCAGAAGGGGACAGACATGTAGTCCATTGTATAGACTTTGATAAGGAGGAGAATGTGGCCGGCCATTATGAGAGGTGAAAACATCAGATGACAGACATGCTGATGACCATGACCTGCTGTCTCATGTAGAGTCTGGTAATGATGGTGAGTCTTCTCCACAATGGACCAATACTGTCTGTCGGACTACATGTAAGAATGTAGATGATGTACATGGACCCATGTTGCAGGGTGACCTCTTACTATTACAGGCACATGAAACCTCACAGTGACATCATGGCTCTGACCTCTGTGCACTGTGCACTTGCCATTCCACCAAATGTGTAGCACGTCAGCTGCAGTTTTTGTTACATGAAGGCCAGGAGCATGGCATGCACTGGTCATGGCAGCATTGGTTGTACAGCATGACAGTGTGCTATTTGTTGCATGCTCTGTTGAAAGCTTTGTTATGACAGTTCTTGCGCAGTGCCATAGTGATGTGTCCTAACTGCACTGAACAGATTACCTCCAGGGGGGAGAAGCAGACCGCTCTCATTAGACCCACATATGGCCCTAGCACATCAATGTCTGTGCTGCAAAATTCACACACATCTGCTGTTGGTCACTCAATTGTGGTCCCAGTGGTCACATCCAGACAAACACATCTCACTACTACTACTACCCATGCTAGTGTCACCACATTCAGCTCTTCAGTGTAGCACCATGGGCCAAGTGTTCCCAGACATGGCAGGGGCAGCAAGGACCACATTGTGAGCCATCAGCATGTGTACCCTAGACTGTGTTAGAGGAACACTGATGCTTGATCTAATGAGTGTCCTATTGTGTCATTCTGACCCTTTGGCAATGATAATGACTGTGTTGACCACTGAATAACCAATCTTTAGGTGGGTTTTCAAATGTCTGATGCCACAAGGATTTTCTGATCACATCTCTGACCTAGGTGACTAGCTTCAAGTTATAACATGTAGTGCATATTTGTCATTGGTATATGTTAGGACAGATATTGATGACAGGAATGCTCTGTGTGACAATCTCCATACTTCTATGTTTACATCTCTTGCTAGTTCACATACAGAACATATTTTCATGGCTATCAGCATGCTATCTTAGTCATTAAGCATTGATTGCTGCATTCAGCATTTCATTGTTGTCTCCCATTCCTGCTTGCACAGGTATGCCTCTGTATGCATACCTGTGTTACTTATGGCATTTTAATATGGTACTGCATGTGACTTACCCTCTGCACTGAATGCACTTCTGTGGACAAGTTTCCATTTATTATCCTCATGCTGACATGTCTTCCCCATGTGTTCCTTCCAATATCTCCCTGATTCTACACACATGCATACCTATGTTGCAGTATCCAAAATACTGCTGCATGTTCCATCACTGACGTATAGTCGTTGTCATTGATGTGCTACATGATCAAATAAATTCTTACCTCTAAATGAGTCATGTTGTAGCAATAACTTGTGCATCGAAATGTTGCCTTATATGTGACGTTCCATAACAGGCATGGGATGTGAGAGTTGTTTGTGGTATTTTTCTATTTGTAGATAAAGCAGCCCCTGCAAGTACGGCAACTGCACGGCTCTAAAAAGACCTTATAGCAGCACAAAACATTGAGAGCCAGCAGACTGTAGCATAAGGAATTTATTGCAAATACTAGCTCAAAAGCATAATAAAAAAGAGACAAAACAGACGGGTTTCGGCTGTAAAAATTACAAAGCCTTCTTCAGTACAGTAAAGACATATACACTTGTTCTCCTTTTTATAAGCAACCACTAGGTGAGGCTCCAAATTAGTGAATTAATTAACAGTTCTAATTAAAGGTATTCATTAAGCCCTGGTGAAAACAAGCCCCCAGTTTGATAATTGATATTGAGCTAGTATTGGCAATAAATTCCTCATGCTACAGTCTGCTGGCTCTCAATGTTTTTTACTGCTGTTTTTCTATTTGGCCAATTCTTGGGATGCTTGTCATTACTCATGATGCTGTATGCTATTTACTGTGTTGTAAAACACTGTTACACATCACACAATGCTGAGTGTGATGCATCAGTGTTAATGTATGATCCCTGCTTTTTGTTTATGTTTGTGCTTGCATATTCCCATATACTGCATGGGCCTAGAGCTTTTTTGTGGTACAGGCTATTTTACAGTTGCCTTCACATGCTAGTTATTTGTGTGATGATATCCTACCTGTACAATAACACCTGCTGTTGTGCACACCTCCTCTGTGCCACATATTTGCCACTGTTGTCCTCTTTGGTGATGCACCTTGCAGAAAGACTTCCTGTGGTAATGTTTCCATGGTAGAGATCCAGATGTGCTCCTTGCTGAGTGTTGTGTATATTGTCCTACAGGTATATCATATGCTTCTGTTGTGTATGATGTTCAGTGTGGGCAACCAATTGTTTCTTTCTACTAGTCATGCTCTGTGCTGCTGTTGTAAGGCAACACTATGTGAACATTTGTATGTGTGACTTGTCATAATGCAAAGGTGTGCATCAGATGCTGCCATGTTGCCTGAGCTAGGACATATGGCCCATCATCTGTCTCCCATGCCTATTTCTTCTCTTCCCTGTGTCCACCTGATCATCCTGTGACAGCTCTGATAGCTCCATTCAACTGTACTCATCCCTCATTAGACCCATTATAGAATACAACGCCCCATTTGGTATGTACCTCTCAAGACATCTGCAACAACTGGAAAGGCCACAGAAATACCTCACTAAAAGAATCACAGGCCTAAAGCAGATGTCCTATGCTGACCACCTTAACAAACTCCAGCTATACTCTGTTGTCACATATCATCTACTCAGAGGTGATCTCTGCTTAACATACAAGGCTATGTCAAACCCAAAGCTGTTGGACATGCTACACTTAAAGAAATCCCAATCCCTCAGAGCCACACGCTCCAGGGATCTAAACTTTGTCATCACAATAAACAAAACATGCTGGAGGGATAGGTTCCTGACCCAGAGACTCCCCAGACTCTGGAATAGATTGCCCATACATGTCAAGCAGAGTGCCTCTTTGGCCCTCTTTAAAAGGAACCTTGACGATTGGATGGGAGAAAGGAAATTCACCCTGGGGATCACATCAGTCACCCTACTAGACAGGGGTCCAGGGAAGTAAATAGTGTGGGAAGAAATAGCCAGGGAATTGTTATGGCTAGGCTTGTATAGGCCCTAGGGCAGATAGCCTAGTACCAACCTATGAACTTATGTCAGACATCTGGGGTTCTTATGGTAGGTTATCCACACCTGCAGCTGAGAGGCCACTGTGTTTTGATGTCATCATGTTCTGTACCATGACACAAATAGTAACCATCTGTGATGCTTCTTCTGGTGTGTATTGTAATACAACCCTGGAGATGTCCAGACATATGAATCTTGCTTCAGCATGTCAAGCACATGCTCAATGATGTTTCATGTTGTGGTGTGAGTTCTGTAGTTTGCATCCTTAGCAGGTGTTAGTGTAGTGGGGCTGTGTATGATGTCATTAGCCAAGGCTCCAGTGGATGACCACAGTCACCTGTTCCTAGGAGGATGAGAAGAAATATTTGTTCATCTTGCTTCCTGTTGCAATGTCTGCCCTTTGCTTACTGCATAGTGGTGTTTATGTACTTACTTAGTAGGAGCCCCTCCAGTATATCACCATGTTGGAAAGCAGACCTCAGGGCAGTTTTCCTCTATATTACTGCATTATGCACACTACCATGGTGTGTTGCCATGATATCAGTAAGGAGGCCATCTGTAGAGCACACCATCTGACAAATGAGTGATGGCCATACCTTTCTACTGATGTACTATTCAGCATAAGATATAGCTGGGTGGGGGGGTTATTGGGACATGGGTGCATTGTACTGCATGGAGGATGTGAGGGTGATTGGCAATGGCATAGAACTGCTCATAGGTTTATAGGTATATACTAGGCTAACATCCAGCAGGACCTTTATATGCCTTGTCATGCAATCCATCCTAACTGTGTTTGTATATAACATGGGCTTTATTAGGAGGTGGGTATGTTAGTTATGAAGTTTCTAGAGGTTATGTGGGGGGGTATGGTAGTTTAGACATTACTGTCTGTCTCTGTCTAGCAGAGACATAGTGGCCAGACCCAGGGTGAGTTTCCAATTTCCCATCCATTGGTCCAGAATATGCTTAGATAGGGCTAGGCTTGGACTCTTCTTCAGATGGAAGAATAGCATAGGGATCCTCTGAGACACATATCTATCTCACCATGTCTTTTTTTATGTCACAAGCAAAATTTAAATCTTTTGATCTAGTGGTTCTGATACTGTTCATTCTGTGGATGTGCAAAAGGTCCATCAGAGCTAGATCTGAGGATGCCTTGTAGGCCAGGCATAGGTAAACTCTCAGTAACATGTAGGAGACAGAATATAGAGACAGGGCTTTAAAGGGATCTGTAGAGGACAATGTGTTTATACCATGGATTCTCCTGGTAAGGAACTTTTGTGGGCATTACAACTGTTGTATATGTCTGGTCAGGTACATGCTGAAGGAGCCTAATATGGGCCTAATAAGGGCTGGATAAAGTGGCACTACGGCTTCCTTGGGACTGAATGATATGCCCTTACTTATAAGTTGGGAAACATAGAATGATTCACTTACTCTCTTGGCCATATGATGGTCAAAGGCCAACTTACTCTCTAAATATGTTCTCATATCCCTGACTATTGGGAAAACTCTTAAATGTGTCTTAACAAAGGATTAATTAGCCTATGTGACATTTTTTCCAAAAGGCACTATGGTGCATTTATTGGCACTGAGGTTTAATCCATGACTTTGGCACCAGTCATTTGTCTGTGTTAAATTCTCGTGTAAGATGCTTGTGTCACAGGGGAAATCTATGATATCGCCCAATATGTAGCCATCTGCAAATGTAGGCAGCCAAAGACCATTGACACTAGCCTTTACCTCTTAGAAGTAGATGCCAAATACAAGCAGTCCCAGCACAGAGCCATGAGGTACCCTGGTGATGACTGGTCTTAGAGTGTAGGTGGTATCACCAATCCTGACTTCCTGGGTCCTGCCTGTGAGACAGCTGGTAATCCAGTGATTTATGTAGGGTTTTATGACCAATCTGGTGAGTTTTTCAACTATACCTGAGTGGGGAATTGTATTGAATGCTTTAGCTGGGTCCAGGTTGGTGATATGCACTGTTTTCTGCTCATCCTTTGCCTTGGTGACCTTCTCAAAGAAGTCCGTCAGGTTTAGTACCTTCACTTGACAAAGCCAAACTAGGTTGGGTCCAATGTCCGAAGGTTGCTTATGTCTTGGTTGATCATTTCCATGATAATTCATTCCATGGCTTTGCATATTAGACTAGGCAGACTAACAGGTCTGTAGTTTATGGGGTCGGCTGATGGTCCACCATTGTGAAGTGAGTTAACCACTGCAGTCCTCTATACTTGTGGTACAAAGTCTATTTTGAGGCTACAGTTAAAAAGTGACTCAAGTGGTCCTTATAGGTTATGTTTCAAGCTGTTTAGGCGGTATCTTAGGATATTGTCAGGCCCATGATGTCAGTTCTGTGCTCTGTGACTTTTGTTGAGAAGTGGATGTATTCATATTGGTGCCAGAAACTGGGTGAGATAGCAAATGGCAGCTATCTGAGACACTCCTATAGTATCTCCCGTATGTCATTAAAATGTCTCAGAGACCAGTATACCTAGACAGTACTCAGATTGGTCTGATTCAATAGTTGTATTTCATAAGAATAAACAACTCTCTTTTCAATCTGCTTTGCTGCTTCTACTTTCTCATAATACATCAGAAAGTAGTTTCTAGGGACCAATGTACTTAAAATTTTATCTAACACAAAATGAATGGATGCATATACAAATAAATACAAATAAATCAGCATGTATCAAATTGGCAATCCCAAATAAAACCAAGACTCTTTCCACAAAGGGCAAACGTCCAGTCTGGTGGACCCCAGCCATTAACAAACTTTACAATAAGAGGAGAAAGCTATTACATGATAGAACAAAATCCATAAAAGGGAAGTCACCCCTGATCATTATTAGTAAAAAGCACTCATAAAATCAACTAAGGCCAATTTTGAGAGAAAAATTGCCATGGATTCAAAGGACAATCATAAGGCCTTTTTCAGCTATGTTAGGAACCTGGGTGGAAACTCCCAGATATGCTCAGAATTAGTCCAAAATGATACAAAAATCACTGAACCCACAGACATTGCCAACATACTGGCAGACAGGTTCAGTGCAAACTTCACCCCTCTCCCCTAAAGGAGAGATTACTATCCCAGCTGAGTGTAGCCTCCCGGACTTCTCAATTGCGCTGGTGAATGCTGCTCTCTAAAGCTAAAACACAGCATCAATGGGACCGGATGGTGTCCCCGGCTGTGTGCTACACGAGCTAAATGAGGAATTAAACCCGCACATAAGGCAGCTGTTTAATCTTAGCCTTACCACAGGATACGTGCCCAAGGAGTGGCGTACGGCAACTGTGGTCCCACTCCACAAAGGCGGTGCCTCTACGGACCCTGGTAATTACATAAGCTTAACAAGTCTAGTCTGCAAAGCTATGGAGAGGATCATAATGGAGCTCATAAACAAAGATATAGGGGACTTGCAGACATTGGACCCGACCCAGTTTGGCTTTGTCAAGGGAAGATCATGCCTTTTGAACTTGGTTGACTTCTTGAAACAGTCACCAAGGCCATTGATGAGGGAAAGGCAGTCCATACAGCCTACCTTGACCTTGCAACACAATACCCCACTCGGGTATTGTAGAAAACTTACCAGCTTAAATGTAAACCCATATGTCACAAGATGGGTTGCAAACTGGCTTAAGGACAGAACCCACAGGGTTAGAGTTGCTGGCGCTGTGTCAGACTCCAAGCCGGTCACAAGTGGTGTCCCACAGGGCTCGGTCCTCTATTGTTTGGCATCTACTTCTCAGAAGTACAGGCCAACATGGGAGGACTTTTTATGACAAAGTTTGCAGACGACTGCAAACTGGCAGTCATAGTGGAAAGTGCATCGGACATGGATATCCTTCAGAAGGGACTCACGGAAACAGATAGCTGGTGCCAGAGCCATGGCCTGAAGTTAAACGCCAAAAATGTATAGTCATACCAAAACAAGGTAACCCCAAGCTACCATATAGGTGGCAATCCACTAAGCACAGAAGAGGTTATCAGGGACCTGGGGACCCAGGTTGACAGTGGCCTTTCTTTGACACTCACATTGCTAAAGTGGTTAGAAAGACCTTCTACATTGCCCACCTGATCATGAAGGGATTCACATCCAGATCTAGTGAGGTCATTGTTCCCCTGTACTCTTCACTTATCAGACCAATGATCGAGTACAATGCCCCATTCGGGATGTATCTCACCCGACATCTGCAGCAATTGGAGAGACCCCAAAAGTTCCTCACCAAAAGGATAAAGGGACTCCAAAATCTGTCAAATGCTGCCAGATTGAAGAAACTCCAGCTCTATTCAGTCGCATACCGTCTGCTCAGAGGTGACATGTGCCTGACATACAAGGCCATGTCCAACCCGGAATTAATGGACATGCTCCACCTCAAAAATCCAAATCCACCAAAACCACTAGAGCAAGCGACTTAAACCTTAGCACGGATATAAATAGGACGTGCTGGAGGGATAGATTTATCACTCAGAGACTCCCTATGCTGTGGAATAAAATCCCGGTCCATGTGAGGCAGAGCACCTCGCTGACTCTGTTCAAGAGAAATCTAGACCTGTGGATGGGAGATCGTAGGTTTACCCCAGGAATCATCTCTGTGTCACTGCTGGACAGAGGCACAACAAACTAATGGGCACAGTATTTTTCATATAAGGCACAATAATTTGGGCTAGGCTTATAAATGCCTTAGGGCAGATAGCCTAGTATAAACCTATGAACCTATGAACCTATGAACCTAAGCACAGAGAAATGCATGCTTATTTGCTCATCCTTGTGCTGGCATTTTGCTGGAGTTTGTTTATTTGCAGTAAGGTTCTGCTGACTTGTTACACTAATGTATTTAATCTCAGGGATGGCCAGATGCTCAGCATTATAAAATTCTACAGAACTCTCAGACTTACCATCTTTTATGAGAAGTGCAGTTTTGAGGTATCTTTAATGAGAGGAAGAGAACCCCCTTTCCATTACAGGAATTGCTGTAATTCTATACAACATGTGGGAATTTGTAAAAAGAAGATGCAATAGCAAGTCGGACAAGAAACATAAGGTTAATAACAGCATAAATCAATGTGATGTGCCAAATAATTCTCATTTACTACAAAATACTTTTCAAGTGTAAATTAGTATTTTCTGACTTCCTTTGCTGCATAGGAATTCTGAAAGGAAAACAGCAGTGTGTGGGCAGTAGCAAATAGCATAATGCTTCTAAATATTATATTTGTAACCTAAGACACTGCAATATAGAAAACATCTGTGTATGATATGAAATGCAATAAATGTTAAATGTTAGTAATGTCTGAACTGGATTATGCCTGTATTGCTTTTTTGCAGACTAAAGTCTTCAAAGAAAATGCTGTGTGGGTATCTCACTCTTAAAATGGCATTATGGCATGAGTATGTGTGTGTGTGTGTGTGTGTGTGTGTGTGTGTGTGTGTGTGTGTGTGTGTGTGTGTGTGTGTGTGTGTGTGTGTGTGTGTGTGTGTGTGTGTGTGTGTGTGTGTGTGTAAATATAAACACACACCCACACACGTACACGCACATACACACGCACACACGTACACAAACAGAATATATGACTGTTTCTGACCATTGGCTAACCTTTCTTCCTCTTGATCTGTGCCTCCTCCTCCACATTATCTTGTTTCTTCATTAGGTTGTCTGATCATGTTGGGAGCTGTAAGAAGGCAAAAATTTGTAACAGTTCACAGAAGAGATACATTATGCATTCTTGGAAATGAAAGAAAAAGTGGCAGTGCAAAAACGTTTTGAGAACTAGTTGCAGGCTGATTAAGTTTTAAATTTATGTAAGTATGCCCATATAAATATTGTAAAAGCATTTCTGACTGGGAACATGTCCAAGGTACCAAGGCAGCATCATAGAAGAGAATGTGCATAATTAGATATCTGTTTTCTGCAGAGACTACATATGTAGAATTACACATCCGTTCTCTACAGAGACTACACCCAACTTAGTTTTAATAATTCAGTGAAAGTCAAAGACTTGTAGTGACCAAGAGAACTTGAAAATACTTTCTGTGCACCAAGTGAACAAGAAAAGCCCTGCCATGTGAATTCTGCTCTTCTGAATGAAGTCGGAATCAAACAGCATGCCTGTATACACTTTAAAGTGTTATCAGAAAATGAATTATAAAAATTAGACACAATCAGTGCAACTAAATATGAATCCATATATATATATATATATATATATATATATATATATATATATATGGTTTACTATCATAATGTCAAAATTTAAAGAAAATGTGTTCACATTTAATGTCAAAACAAGTGTTAATTGTGAAAATGTCGCCACGACATTTCTGACAATCAACAGCACTCCCACCGTCCCATAACTCCCTACCTAACTAGCCTAAACTCACAGTTACAAGCCCCTGCACCCCCACACCCCCCTGACTTAATATTCTAACTCCGAGATCGCACTACAGTGAGGAAAGGGATGTATTTCCCTAACCGCACTGTACCACAATCCAATTATGAGCAAACGTTATAATTGCGAATGCACAGTCCATTCGCAATGATAACGCGAACTATGAAGTATTCGAACATATGTTGTTCGAATACTTCATAACAGTAAATTGCATGGCGGCATTTTGATAGTAAACCTATATATATATATATATATATATATATATATATATATATATATATATATATATATATATATATATATATATATATTGATACAATGCACTTTGAGGAGGCCACAAGTGATGAGCTCTGGTGATGTTTTCATTCAATTCTTACTGTTCCTCTCTTTCTCTCTCTCTCTCTTCATATCATTATCATGCTGGGAGAGATGCAGTCATAACTTGTTTAATACCACTGACACACAGGCCGCATGTCTGAGTATCAAAATATTGAAAACTCATCTGGGTAAAGGATATCCAAATTATAGCATAGCACATCTGCCTGCCTTCTTGCTCTGTATTTAATGCTAATATTATTGTTGAGGAAAATGAGTTTAATGATCTGGATGAGAGGAAAAATTAACTCTGCAAGTAGCACACAGAACAACACAATTTAGTGTTTTTGTATGATGATCTGTCACAAGCACATGGATGAAATGTCACAAGACCCCTTGAAATTTACCCTTATCCAGTTTGCTGCAGCAGCAGTCAGAGTTTTCATTTTTTTTCAGACCCATACTGGAACTGCAGCTGTACATGAGAAACTGCTTTGCAAATAAGTTGGAAAACCAACTGTAAAGACTAATATGTTACTTGTAGTACCATAAGAAAGTGACTACATCACTGCAGACACGAATTATTCTTGTACTGGAAACAAAGCGATTTAGTATGAACGCCATTCTGTTAGACTGCGCTACAATACCTTGGCTGTACGTCTCCGAGCAACCAGATGCCACACAGAATCAATAACAATGGAAAAACTTGATGACAATAATAATGATGATGATAATAGAGAGTGATTCTGTTGCCACTAGTAGCTGCTCATCTAGCTAGCATGTTTTTCTTGGCCAGATTTCAGGGCCTGTTGCTCAACGTTCTCCATGGCTGATTCTAGTAAGTAATTATAAGTTCAGATAGAACTTTGTAAACCTGAGTCATATTTCTTTAGTAGCATTGCTTATACATGACTCATACCTTTCTTGATGAATGTCTCCTATTTATGGGTCAACCAATTAATATAAGGGCTCAGTCTCCTTGTAGTATTTAATATACTTCTCATACATCGTTTGACATGGGGAGTAGCTGGAAGGACCATGGGTCTCCCCATTAATATAAGGGCTCAGTCTCCTTGTAGTATTTAATATACTTCTCATACATCGTTTGACACAGGGAGTAGCTGGAAGCCCCATTAATATAAGGGTTCAGTCTCCTTGTAGTATTTAATATACTTCTCATACATCGTTTGACATGGGGAGTAGCTGGAAGGACCATGGGTCTCCCCATTAATATAAGGGCTCAGTCTCCTTGTAGTATTTAATATACTTCTCATACATCGTTTGACACAGGGAGTAGCTGGAAGCCCCATTAATATAAGGGTTCAGTCTCCTTGTAGTATTTAATATACTTCTCATACATCATTTGACACAGGGAGTAGCTGGAAGGAACATGGGTCTCCCCATTAATATAAGGGCTCCCTCTCCTTGTAGTATTTAATATACTTCTCATACATCATTTGACACAGGGAGTAGCTGGAAGGACAATGGGTCTCCCCATTAGTATAAGGGCTCACTCTCCTTGTAGTATTTAATATACTTCTCATACATCGTTTGACATGGGGAGTAGCTGGAAGGACAATGGGTCTTCCCATTAATATAAGGGCTCAGTCTCCTTGTAGTATTTAATATCCGTCTCATACATCGTTTGACAAGGGGAGTAGCTGGAAGGACCATGGATCACCCATTAATATAAGGGCTCAGTCTCCTTGTAGTATTTAATATACTTCTCATACATCGTTTGACACAGGGAGTAGCTGGAAGGACCATGGGTCTCCCCATTAATATAAGGGCTCAGTCTCCTTGTAGTATTTAATATACTTCTCATACATCGTTTGACATGGGGAGTAGCTGGAAGGACCATGGGTCTCCCCATTAATATAAGGGCTCAGTCTCCTTGTAGTATTTAATATACTTCTCATACATCGTTTGACACAGGGAGTAGCTGGAAGCCCCATTAATATAAGGGTTCAGTCTCCTTGTAGTATTTAATATACTTCTCATACATCATTTGACACAGGGAGTAGCTGGAAGGAACATGGGTCTCCCCATTAATATAAGGGCTCAGTCTCCTTGTAGTATTTAATATACTTCTCATACATCATTTGACACAGGGAGTAGCTGGAAGGACAATGGGTCTCCCCATTAATATAAGCGCTCAGTCTCCTTGTAGTATTTAATATCCGTCTCATACATCGTTTGACAAGGGGAGTAGCTGGAAGGACAATGGGTCTCCCCATTAATATAAGGCCTCCCTCTCCTTGTAGTATTTAATATACTTCTCATACATCGTTTGACATGGGGAGTAGCTGGAAGGACAATGGGTCTTCCCATTAATATAAGGGCTCAGTCTCCTTGTAGTATTTAATATCCGTCTCATACATCGTTTGACAAGGGGAGTAGCTGGAAGGACCATGGATCACCCATTAATATAAGGGCTCAGTCTCCTTGTAGTATTTAATATACTTCTCATACACCGTTTGACATGGGGAGTAGCTGGAAGGACTATGCATCTCCCCATTAATATAAGGGCTCGGTCTCCTTGTAGTATTTAATATACTTCTCAGAAATTGTTTGACACAGGGAGTAGCTGGAAGGATCATGGATCTCCCCATTAATATAAGGGCTCAGTCTCCTTGTAGTATTTGATATACTTCTCATACATCGTTTGACACAGGGAGTAGCTGGAAGGACCATGGGTCTCCCCATTAATATAAGGGCTCAGTCTCCTTGTAGTATTTAATATACTTCTCCTACATCATTTGACATGGGAAGTAGCTGGAAGGACCATGGGTCTCCCTATTAATATAAGGGCTTAGTCTCCTTGTAGTATTTAATATACTTCTTATACATCGTTTGACATGGGGAGTAGCTGGAAGGACCATGGGTCTCCCCATTAATATAAGGGCTCAGTCTCCTTGTAGTATTTAATATACTTCTCATACATCATTTGACATGAGGAGTAGCTGGAAGGGCCATGGGTCTCCCCAGTAATATAAGGGCTCAGTCTCCTTGTAGTATTTAATATACTTCTCATACATCATTTGACACAGGGAGTAGCTGGAAGGACCATGGGTCTCCCCATTAATATAAGGGCTCAGTCTCCTTGTAGTATTTAATATACTTCTCATACATTGTTTGACACTGGGAGTAGCTGGAAGGACCATGGGTCTCCCCATTAATATAAGGGCTCAGTCTCCTTATAGTATTTAATATACCTTTCATACATCGTGTGACATGGGGAGTAGCTGGAAGGACCATGGGTCTCCCCATTAATATAAGGGCTCGGTCTCCTTGTAGTATTTAATATACTTCTCATACATTGTTTGACACGGGGAGTAGCTGGAAGGACCATCGGTCTCCCCATTAATATAAGGGCTCAGTCTCCTTGTAGCATTTAATATACTTCCCATACTCAGTGCTAAGGGAAGTGCCTCTGGGCATTTGATTGTTTCAGTATACCTTTCTGAAGTCTTACTTTTAAGGGTCCTATTGACCCTCACTACTAATCCAAATGAGTGTGCATGGTTGTGGCAATGAAGACTCAACTTAGTATTATAAATCTTGCATTGCTCTCTAGTCAGGGAATTATTAGAATGTGTTCCCTGATCTCTATTGTTAGTAGAAGGAACCCCAAGTCTAGGTATTGGTACAAAAAGTAGTTTCTTAATTGTCACAGATTCTGCTTTATGACATGGGTAAGCTTCCACCCATGCAGAAAACATGCAAACCACCACCAATATAAATTATAAATTCCTGACCTTCGGAATCTGGGAGAAGTCCAGCTGTGCATTAACAGAAGGTCCCTAAGGTTGTGGTAAGCATACAGCTTTAACATTGCAGTTTTGCTAACATTGTATGCTAGACATATACTGTACAGTTATTAACATACTGAACTATCAAAGATACATAAAGGGCATACTGACTTCAGGTAGTTTGATTAAGTAATGCTGTCTTGCCTTCATGGGCTGGTAAATGCTATGCCCATACCAGGTGAGGTAATAAGGAGGCAAGCACCACCAGCCGTCCGTCCAGATGTGACCATAACCCATCGGCAGATTTACTGTGTCCGTCTTTAAGCCACCTCTGAAATTTTCCCTGTGATGCTTCAGCTTGGAAAGCTGATACTCTTAAAATCAAACACATCATCACTGTTGAATTCTTGCAATAACATCACATGTAATTTTGCACAAAGTTCTTCTAGAAGTTGCTAAGCAGCTTGATCTGCCAAATTATTTTTCTTTGAAACAGTATCTCTCCCCTTTTCATAGGAACTACATTTAACTACTGCTAATTCTTTAGGTAACAAGAGAATCTAAAAGGGCATTCACCAAAAAATGTATCTGTGTTCCCGCTGAAGCTAAAAATCTTATCTTTTTCCAAAACTGCCCAAAATCACATACTACACCAAAAGCATAGCACCTGATGTAGTCATTGGCAACGTTGTCTTTGGCTAACTCACAAGCTCTTTGTAGAGCCACTAACTCTGCTACCTGGGCAGAATGTATGCCCTCTAGTCTTGGTTGAAGTAAAACATCATTGGTGGTTCAGACTGATATACCTGGGACCATATTTCCATTTCAATCTCTTCCACAGGAAACATCCACAAATATGTCCGGTTCAGCTTTGGGTATAGGAGTATACTTTAAGTAATTCCTAGGAGGAAGTAGATAATTAGTCACACACAAGCATACCTTCCCCATGCTTGGAAGTAGGCAACAAAGATGCAGGACAGCATATGAGAGAAGTAGATGGATCAGAGAGCAGAGTAAATTCATATTTAGTTAGAAGTACGATCGAGAGGGGTTGAGTTTTCATTTTAAGTAAGAGAGAGGATACAGAATGAGGAATGGCTACTGTAAGATCATGCTCGGACATCAGTGATTGCACGAGATCGACTAGAATTCCAGTAGTGGCCACCACCCTTAAACATGGTGGGAATCCCTTTGCAACAGAATCAAGTGTTATAATAAACTAATGGATGACTGTCGTCCCCATATTTCTGTACAAGCACTCCCTGAGCAAATCCAATTCTTTCATGACTAAATAAAATTGAAATCTTTCCATAGTCCAGTAACCCTAAAACTGGGGCAGTAGCTAAAGTTTGCTTAAATTCCGAAATGAGTTTTCCTCTTCACTGTCGCAGGGGAGGGGCTGTTGTGTATGCTGTTTTAAAAGATTTGTAAAGTTTTATCAATTTCTGCATAGTTAGAAATGCACTATGTACAGTATCCTGTCATACCTAAGGAATGTCTAAACTGCTGCTGAGTAGTTGGTCGTGAGGCTTTAGCTATTGTCTCAGTATGACATGGTAACATCTGCCTGCTACCCTGAGATATCAGATGACCAAGATAACACACCTGAGATGACCATAGCTGGTGACACCTTGTCTCCTTTTTTTGTAAGAATAGTTAAAAGATGTATTATATCCTGCTGGCACTGCTGAAAAGAATCAGATGCTATTAGTAAATCATGTACATATTGCACTAACACAGATCCAACTGGAAGTGTCACATCTTTCAAATCTTTAAGAATTTGAGAAAATAGTCCTTGTGGTAACTGTGTCCAATGTATACTGCTGTTCCTTATAAGTAAAAGCAAACACACTTTCAGAGTGGGTAGGTATAGAAAAGGATGCTGAACACAGATCTGTCGCAGACAAGTATTTTGCTGTAGGTAGTATGGAACTCAGTATTGTTGCTGGGTTTGGGACCACAGGAAAGGCAGGTAATACTGCATTGTTCACAGCCCTCAAATCTTGCACAGACTTATAAGTATCCTCTCCTGGCTTTTTCACAGGGAGAATAGGAGCATTACAAGGGCTTTTAACTGGCAATTTTCCATGTATTAAGGACTGAATTACAGGTTTGATTCCCTGCTCTGCTTCTGGTTTCAGTGGCTACTGCAGAACTCCAGGAAGAGGTTTTGATGACTTCAGTTGCATATTTACTAGTTTTGCAGCCTTTAATATATCTTTCATTAGCATGTGTAGCCCATAAGTTAGCAAGTGCCTGCTTAACAGTTCTTCAGCTGTCTGTATGCTTTCAACAGGCTCTTCTCAGCTTTTGCTAAGACTTCTAATGCGTCCCCCTCTGATTCTGTTGGAACATCCAAATACACCCCTTCTGCTGTATGATAAATAGTACAACCCAGTTTGCATAGCAAGTCTCTCTCTCTAGGGAATTTACAGGTGGAGTAGTACTTAAAAGGAAAGAATGCCTTTCTTCAATTGGTCCTAAAGAAATAAGTATAGGTTCTGGAAGTAACGGAAGCATTTGTTACTCCAACTGCCTTTACTTTGTTTTGATGCTGGTATCTGAGACAACTTTTATTACAGACCTAATGGCTCCTCTGTCTTGAATTTATTTCTGCCTTAACATAGGGTTCCTTTTGATTTGTTGGCTGCAGAGGATTAAGATTTATTTCTGTTTTATTATTCTGACATAATCAGGACTGTGATTCCTGACTCCTTCCAATTTGAGGAGATGGTGGAAGAAATGCAGCATTGTTATAATTTGGTTGCTATTCAGTACAGGTATCTTGGAAACTCTGCGTTCACTTGTGTGGGCATTCTCTCCAGTGTCCTCCTTTACCACAGTTGAAGCAAGATCCATCAGGTGATGCAGGAGGGGCACCTGCCAGCCAGCTGCACCTTTTTCCCCTCATCCAGCACCTTTATACATAACTTGCAATGTTTTCCCCCTTATCCTGCTACTGCTTCGTTCCCTTGGGGCTTTTAACTGCATTATTTGCAAAGTTAACTGTTTTTCCTCAGTACCCTTTTTCTGTTTTTCCTGTTACCCAGTACAGTGATATGCAGCACTTATAAAGACTCCCAAGTCCTTTCCCTGCTGCTCTGTACGCATATGCTTTATTTGATTTGGTACAAAAGCAGCTGCAGTAGCTGATTTAGCTTGTTCGGTACTTGCGTATTATTGCAACCAGGTTCCAAACACCTCTCTCTTGATATATTCCCATGCCCTTCACATTACCATTGAATAAGATAATGAGACAGGTGTAATTGCCCGGCCAAACTTAAAATGTCGGTAAGATCATAGATAAGAGCAAGGGTAGAAAAAATAAACCAGCGCTGTCAAAGAAAGCAGAGATTCCCGCAAGGACTGTGTGTTTGTAGTTTGCGACTGCACACTTATTTTCTTGTTCTCTATTCATTTTTTTATGCTGAATTAGATTACTGCATCTGACTTTTGGTTAGCCTTGCTTGATTTAGCCAGTAATTGTTGAAACAAAATACGGTAAGAATGAAGACAGGTTTGGAACCTGCTTGCGATAATATGTAATGGCAGCCATGCTAGATCCTACATAGTTATAATATAATTCTTGATAGATATTAAATAAACTAAGCTCTATACATATACAGATAATAAGGTTTGTACTCCGGTCTGACTGTATACGGAGCACTGGTAAATGTAGGAGGAAAAAGGCTAAATCTGAGGGACAGATTTGTAGCAGGTGGCATGTATGGGCGAATGATGACATTTCTTCCAGGAAGTAGTTTGTAATTTTCCATTTACATATTGTACAAAAGTGTACCGCAGATGATGATATACCTGTTAACCTCTTACAAGAATTGTTGACAAAGCCTAAAATAATTGGGTGGATAAATGCCCCAAGATAGGGGCGGATTTTAAATATTACCATGAAAACATATAAAGTTGGATACTTGCGTAGTTTGGAACCTGGTTGCGATTATATGTATGTACTGCTTGTTCTTTTGGATGTGGTATTCCTGAATGTCTAGCAAGAACTGTTTTGAGACGACTCAATCTGCAGGGGCTCCCCCTTTATTTTGCTTACATGCCTGTGTCTTAGACCAGTCTGCCCTAACTTGGGACACTTCTTTAATTTTATTTAACAGCCCTGTCCTTTTCTCTATTAGTGCATTTCCTGAGAGCGTAAAATGTGTTGTTTCAGCCTTTTTAACTAACTGTTTTCTTATTTTATCTGAAGTGATTCCCCAAAGCAGCTTATTTAAATCTGTCAAAGCAGAGTTGTAATGTTTTATTATAGTTTTTAAATCCTCCTGAAACCTTAATGGAGCCTTAAACCTTAACGGATCTCCAATATTTAGAATACTTTTGGACATACTATGCAAATCAGCTGGTGTCCAAGGGCAATGAACAAGTTGTCTGTTAGCCCCCAATATTTCTGTGAGGTGGCAAGATCCTCTCCTGGGGCAACAACCTCTTGTCGTGCCCTCTCATGTGAGTGTGTGAGGTGGGCTGTGGGTGTTTCAAATGTTGGTGCTCCTTCCTGATGCAACTACCTCTTGTCTTCCCCTCTCATGTGAGTGTGTGAGGTGGGCTGTGGGTGTATCAAATGTTAGTGCTCCTTCCTGAAGCAACAGTCTCTTGTCCTACCCTCTCACGTGAGCGTGTGAGATAATCTGAGGGTGTATCAAATGTTAGTGCTCCTTCCTGATTCAACAACCTCTTGTCCTACTCTCTCACGTGAGCATGTGAGGTGGGCTGTGGGTGTATCAAATGTTAGTGCTCCTGTTGGAAATGTAGAGGCTTGTTGGAAATGAGAAGAAACATCCCCAACTGTAGATGCCTGTTCTGAAGTTGAGGGTTGAATGGGGGAACTAGGTTGAGATGTAATGGTACTGCTCTGACCTGGTGTCCAGTGGACAAGTCTGAAATGCAGGGGTCTACGAAACAGCAGAATCTTGTAGAGGAGCCACCCGATGGGGGGGGGGGGGGTGCAGTAGCTACTGGAGCAACTGTTTTCTCGGAAGGTAAGAAAGATAAGAAAAAGGGGACAGTATGTGTTAAAACACACAACTTCTAAGTGCTGTTGCTTTTTATTCACTTTAATTAGGAGTTTCCAGATAACATCATCAGGACCTTTGCTGCCAGGGCTGTGGTTTACCTCTAAGAGTATTTGCAAAAGGTGTGCGTTCTAGAAATATACTAGAGGCAGCAAACTGGACCTTTTACCAAGCACTACAAGTTAGATTTTTGGCTAGGTCCAGGCTTTGCCAGGAGTGTTCTCAATGAGCTACTGGACTTGAATCCTCCTCCCACCTCCCTTTGATTCTGAGTTCTGGCATTTACCCCATATAGCTAACCCTAACCCTCCCTCCATCTCCCATTGTTGTTTATGCAGGGTGTGTGTGTCTTCCTTTCCCTTTTTCCTACCACATACCTAGATGGCAGATCTCTAGCCTCTCTTGCTCTGAGAGTTTGGAGTCCTCTTAACTGCTGACTTTATACTATTGTTCTCGAGCTGTACAGCAAATAGGATGTAAGGAGGATGCCATTTATACTAATGTTCTCAAGCTGTACAGCAAATAGGATGCAAGGAAGGTGCCATTTATACTAATGTTCTCGAGCTGTACAGCAAGTGGGATGCAAGGAGGGTGCCATTTATACTAATGTTCTCGAGCTGTACAACAAGTGGGATGCAAGGAAGGTGTGATTTTATACTTCTTTTCTCATGCTGTACAGCAAATAGCATGCGAGGAAGGTGCCATACAGCTTTGGAAGCTGGCTGGCCTTTCAGTCCTTGTCAGGTATGATCTATATAACTTGGACAACTGCAACAGTGATTTATTCAAAACAAATACTGTTATGGTAACTTTACATGAAGAACTATACTTTCTTCCTTACATATTTTCATTTGTGCCTTTTCTTGGTTTCCCTGTTCCTCTGCTTTATACAGATTTGTGTAAATTTTTTTTCTAAAATCTCTTAGTACCTGTATAAGATCTCTGGTTAGTTTTCTTGTCATAGGCTCCTTCAATTTGGCAAGGGATTTTGTATTAAGTTATCAAAAAAAAATGCATCCAACCATGCCCTTATTTTTCCTTTAGAAATGTCTCTCCCTTAGTAACTCCTGAATCATTTCCACTATGCATTCCTTAAATTATTCTCTTTAACAAATAAGGCACTGGTTCTTTCCTACTTTTTATTTTAAATTATTTTTTAAATTGCCTGCACCTTTGTTTGTCTGTATTGGAACATGATCTTAGATTAATTGAATGTGTTTTAAAGTGAGATGTAGTTTTAATTTAGTCACGTGTTGTACCTTAGGGAATGTATCATTTCTTTATGGGCTCCTGGTAAATTCACACTTTCCCTTCCAAATATTGTGTACTTAAGAAATCTATCCTGTCTGTTTTTCCCCTTCGTGGTCCCACACGGCCCAGGGTTTGACAGGACTATCCTGTTGCAAGTAAGGTTCAAGTAATATTCCCTGCTGAAAGCTAATTAGTTCTCAGTCTCAGTTATAGTACTTTAGGGGGAATATAAATATGTGCCGTTGTGATCTTCTTCTATTGCCAATAATCTCTTATTGCCAGAAATCTGCCATTATCTACTTTTTCCTCTTCTGTCTGTAATGGTGCCCCTCTTGCAACTAGTCTTGCCACCCTTCTCCTTTGTCCCCGGTACTCTGCTGAATATCCTTTCTTTGTTGAACTCGCATGTTCATTTCTATCCTAATGAGGCTCCTTTAACATGATTGCACTGTAAAGTTAAAGTAATTTACTGCTCTCTGCACTTTGTCTATACCTGGAATGCTGTTGACATCCCATGATAAAATTAACAAATTAGTTATTCTGATGAAAAGCGCTATTTATACTTATTCTGAATGACAATTCGAGTATGTAATTCTGTGTCCTGTCTTGTCCTTACGGGTTGTCTGTCTCTAGATAGATCCAAGATGGCAAAAAAACGTTGTGCAACCTCCTTCTTCTCCCACAACCAGGGGTGTAGTCAGCGTTTTTAAATTTGTACTCACTACTCCCAAACTACTGCCCCCACCAAGCCACACCCACATCAACACGATGTTGTCTGGCCACTCCCTTCCAAACTGCTCCCCAAGCCATACCCCCTTCATGATGGTGCTCTCCGAACTCATCACGCACAGTTGTATGCTGGGATGTTAATTACTTCCATGAAGAAACAGCATGGACATATATTCCAAAAGTGCATTTTCCTTAGGTGGAAACCCACAAAATACCTTCCCATTTAGACTCTGGCAGACCTCACCTCACTGGGAGCTGTACCATATGTTATCTGAAGGAAATTAAGTCTGTCCCAAGTCTGGATGGATTTTAAGTATTACTTTAATATACTAATAAATGAGCAGGTGGTTCCTTAGTTGAACATAAAAGATCCCATGGCACTTGGCAAAAAAGAGTAGGAGAAAATATTTATTTTAATGTTAAAGATCTCACAAACAATGCCTGCCACTATGTAGAGCTAATACTAAATGATACCACATGCTCCCAGCAGACATAACCAGTCTACTAGTAGGCAAATTCAGTTTGAGCTTCATCCCCTTCTCCCCTCTAATATTTTCAGATCACATTCATACAAATACACCCCAGTCTTTAGATTTTCCATGATCAAGTTATCAAGGCACTATCTAAGGCCATCAAGGCACTAAAGCCAGGAACACTACATCTGTGCGGTCTGATAACATACCAGGCTGCCTACTAGTCAGCTTAAAACTTGCCTTGTCAGACCTCTTATAGAGGATATTCAGTATCAGCCTTATAACAAGCTTTGTGCTGTATGAATGGAGGATGGCAACAGTCATTCTCTTGCAGAAATGTGGGGTTGCAATAGATCCGAGTAATTATAGTTCCATAAGTCTGACTAGTCTCATCTCTAAGGCTATGGAAAGGATCATTATAGACCTAATACATAAGGATTTAGGTAATCTACATACTCTTGACACAGCCCACTTCAGATTCCTTAATGGCAGGTCCTGCCTACTTAATATGTTCAACTTCTTTGAAAAAGTCACTGAAGCAATGGATGAGGCAGATCAGTGCACACTGCATAGCTAGACTTCTCAAAGGCATTTAATTCCTTCCCACATTTTGGTATCATAGATAAACTCTTTCATCTAAATGTTAACACCTATGTATCTTATTAAATAGCAAATTAGTTCACAAACAGAACTCAGGAAGTAAGGGTGGGTGGGTCTGTCTCCTCCAAAAGACATGACACTAGCAGAGTACTCTTGGTTCAGTCCTTGGGCCCACTCCTCTTTGGCATTTTCTGACATCATAGTTAATGTTAGGGCTTTGTGGCTGACCACGTTTTCAAATTATTGTAAATTTGGTACCATTATAAACACCCAGGGGACACCAAATTCCTACAAGAAGGCTGACTCCAAACTAATAGTCTGTGCCAAAACCATGGCCTAAAATTAAACACTAAGAAGTGCATAATCACATCCTTTAGAAAGCATGACTCTACTTGTAACTATCACACTGACAATGCACCCCTAAAAACTGACCCTGTAGTTGGGTGTCTGAATCTATGTCAGCAATAAATTGTCCTTTGCTCAACACATATCCACTATTTCTCAGGAAGCCCTTTTTCATCTCACAGCCCACATCTAAAGGTGTGGTGGTCAGGCCCAGGGACATAATCATTCCACTGTACTCAGTACTATTATGTCAGTCATTAAGTATAATTCTCCTTCTGGTATATGCCTGTCCAGACATTTGTAACACCTCAAAATGACCACAATGCTTCCTCCCTAAAAAAATCAAGGGTCTAAATCATAAATACACTACACATACCATCTCAAAGCCTGGTCTCTCTCTTGCCTGTGTCAGACAAGCTATAGAGAGGTGACCTTTGTTTTACTTGTAGAGCCTCAACAGACCCCATTCTATCAGACTATTACATATTTGCAAGTTCACTTGTGTTATAAACACCTACTTCAAGAGTCCTCAATCTTTTTTGAAAAATTAAGAGAACATGTTGTTAGGGATATGTAGGTATTACAGAGAATACCTCTTCTGTGGAAAAGTCTTCCACTCCACATAAAGCAAAGTACTTCTCATATTCTGTTCAAACATAATTTGGTCAAATGGATGGTTAACAGAAAATTCACCACCAGTAAAACACCATTGTCTCTTTTTGATAGGGGAAACATATAAATACCCTAGCATATATCTGTTCAGACCATTGTTGAATTATTATTTTGAAATATATGGGCTAATAACTGCCATGGGAATGTAAGGCTAAACTTCATAAGATCTTCAGAGAGCAATAGTCTAGAAAGCACCTATGAACCCTCTAAGTTTCCAGATGCCCTGACCTAATTTCCCCTAGTAGTTTACCCACCACCTCAGTTCTACCCTGAAAAGAGACTACTAGCTTAGTGGGAGTAACCCAGTCAACAAACGATAGATGGATAATAAGGCCGCTACTTGCTACAACAATGGCTTTTGCACTAATATATAGATAATGAAGAATATACAGCCTGAAACTCAAATGTCTATGATACAAATCAGTTTGCTTGAGAACCATGTATTTTACGAAGCACATGCCAAAGATGTGAAGCAAATTCAGAGACATTCATATGATTAGTAATGAAAACTATTGTCAGATTTGAAAACACACAGCTGATCAAGGAAAATAATGTCCACCATAAAAAACTTCTCCAAATCTAACTTTGGGCTCCTAAAAACAGAGGTGGCTAACTTCATGGCACCCATGCAAATGGAGAATAGTTGCATGACTGCCTAATCCTACACCAATGCACTGTACAAACACATACACAAATGCATGGATCTCGCCATACCCAATAGGATCAAGACGCTCTCCTCCAAAAAAGGAAGCCAATCTGGTGGTCCCCTGCCATAAACAAACTCTACAACAGGAGGAGGAAACTAATGTGGAATAAGGTGAAGTCCCAAGACTGGAAAAACTCACTTATCAGCCTCAACAAAAAGTTGAGATCCCTCATCAAATCCTCTAAAGCTAAATATGAAAACAGAATTGCAGCAGATAATAAAGACAACCCCAAGGCCTTCTATAGTTAAAGAATCTCCATGGCAATACCCAGATTTGTTGTGTAGTGTCTTTCAAGTGAAGTGGGTTCTCTTTTGGAGATTACATAGTTCATTGGGAATCTGATTCCCACATGTGCACTAGTGAGATCTGTGATCTCCATGTAGGCAGTAACTTCAAATTTCCTCTTCTAGGACTTCCTTCTTCATGAAAGTAGCATAATCAACCACACTAATCACAAGTTAAGTCCTACTGACTAGAAATTAGTAAGAAAGCATCGCAGTAAGCAGAGACTCTTGTGGAGATTTTTAAAAAAGCCCTCATTTATTTCTGTTTGTTATTGACTAACATATTTTCAGTATTTGCATATTATATCTCCACAGCAACACCCAGATTTGCTCTGAGCTACTGCACAATGGTACCTCCTATACCGAGCCAACAGATATTGCCAATATACTGGCCGACAGATTCAGTGCCAACTTTACCCCTCCCACCCAAAGGACCAATCGCAGTACCAGTAGATTGCCAGGCACCCAGTATTACTGCTGCACAGGTTAAAACAGCACTGTCCAAGGCCAAGAATACAGCTTCCATGGGACCTGAAAATATCCCTGGCTGTGTTCTACATGAATTACAGAGTGAACTGGCACCTCACCTGTGTGCCCTGTCCCTACCGAATGGTGCACTGCTACAGTCATCCCTCTCCACAAAGGAGGAGTGACTACAGACCCTGGGAACTATACCCCATTAGCCTGATGAGTCTGATATGTAAGGCTATGGAATGTATCATCACTGACCTTATAAACAAGGATATAGGGAATCTCCAAACTCTGGATCCCACACAGTTTGGTTTTGTGATGGGTAGATCATGCCTGCTCATCTTGGTCGACTTCTTTGAGTCAGTCACCAGAGCTGTGGATGCAGGCAAGGTGGTTCATACAACATACCTTGATCTGGCCAAGGCGTTTGATACCACTCCCCACTTAGGAATCACAGAAAAACTCAGTAAGCTTGGCATCAACCCCTATATCACTAGGTGGGTTGCAAACTGGCTCACAGATAGAACCCACAGTGTGAAAGTAGCAGACTCCAAGTCAGACTGCCCACCAGTCATGAGTGGAGTCCCACAGGGTTCAGTCCTGGGTCCTCTTCTGTTTGGTATGTACTTATCTGAAGTCCAGGCCAACACAGAGAGTCTCTGGCTGACAAAGTTCACAGACGTTTGCAAGTTAGGAGCTATTATTAACTCCCCATGTGATGTTGACATCCTACAGAAAGGCCTCACTGACACCAACGACTGGAGTCAGAACAATGCCAAAAAAAGTGTCGTCATCCCCTTTGTGAAAACCCCAGTTCCCATGAATTACCACATCGATGGTAGTCCACTGAACACAGAAGGTGTTATAAGAGTTTTTGGAACACAGGTTGACAGCAGCCTCTCTTTTTACCACCACATTGCCACCGTGGTCAGAATGTCCTTCTATATGGCACATCTCATTACTAAGGGTTTTGCATCCAGGAAGAAAGAGGTCATTGTCTCCCTCTACTCTTTCTTCATTAGGCCAATCATTGAGTACAATGCCCCATTTGGCATGTACCTCACTAGACACCTGCAACAACTGGAGAGGCAGCAGAAGTACCTCACAAAGAGGATCCTATGCCTTAAACACTTGTCCTATATGGAGAGACTCAAAAAACTCCAACTATTCTCTGTCTCATATCATCTACTTAGAGGCGATCTCTGCTTGAAGTACAAAGTCTTGTGTGATCCAGCTCTGTTAGAAATGCTGCATCTAAAGAAATCCCTATTCCTCTGCAACACAAGCTCCGGTGACCTCACCCTCATTACCACAATCAACAGAACGTGCTGGAGGGACAGGTTCATAACCCAGAGACTGCCCTTGCTATGGAATAGACTTCCCATACATGTCAAATAGAGCACCTCACTGGCCCTCCTCAAGAGAAACCTTGAGTGGATGGGAAGTAGAAAATTCACCCAGGGGATCACTACAGTGGCTCTACTCAACAGAGGCACTGGGAACTAAAGTCGGGTGGCACGATGTCAGGGTAATCCTATGGGCTAGGTTTGTAAAGGCTCCAGGGCCATTAGCCCTAGTACACACCTATGAACCAAAATCAGGCACAGATTTTAACTCTTGTGGACTAATAAGTTTGTTATAATAACATATTTTGCATTATTGTATGTTTTCTAAAGGATATGACGCCTAAAACTCAAATGTTTGAAATACACAGAACTCTGTCTGAGAATGATACATTTTGCATGGAGCAGATAGCTCTCAACCTTGCATCTAGAAAATGTGGAATACCATACCTCCACCATACTAATTACTTCAGCTAGGAATCTCACAGCATGGTTAAGATATGTTAATAATTAAAACTTATTTTGATGAATTAATATAATTTACTGTTTACCATGGATCTTACTTAAGTTCTTAAAAGGGTAAAGAAAACTCAGTAGCTGGTTTATATAATGACTCTAGGTATGAGGAATCCCTTTAATCAGGGGATCATTCACATTCTATGTCTTGGGTGGGGAAGTATTATATTTCCAATTAAAAATCCTTTCCTATGAAGTGATACGCAGAGTTGATGGGGATTGGTGCGCCTAAACCATTAGCTATTCCCTTTTACATCATCCTATCATTTCAAGATATATACAGCAATCTATACTTTCAGCTTGATTCACAGGAACCTGCTCCAGAGTTAATTAGTTCTAAGGAAAATGTGGAACAGATGTTTCATTAATCCATTCCAAAATATTTCTAAATCTGTTAAATCAGTCACTGCCCTAGTATAAAGAAACAAGGAACACAACAACATTGCCATATAAATAAAACTGACAGAAACAGAAAACTTATAGAAGCAGACACTGGCATTTCCAGAAGTAAGGATCAACTCATCAGAACAAGATCTATTGTTTTTAGTGCTGCATTCTAAGTTCTTTACAGCTTAAACCCAGCTACAATATAATTTCAGTAGTCCAGTCTAGTCTGTAATATTTATTTTATGATGACCATACAAAATATCTGAAGCAAAAATCTGGACATTCTGGACAGTTAATAGGTATGTACTTAAGGTCAGAAAACAACCTTCTCAAAGAATTAAATGATCAGTAACTAGGTTAGCAGCTAGAAAGTTATGCAAGGTAGCCAAAGTAAAATACACAGACAAGCATGTGTGCAGCATGTATACATTTTGACACGAAATGGAAGATGATGTTATGGCTAGGCTTGTATAGACCCTAGGGCCGATAGCCTAGTACCAACCTATGGGATCACTGTGTTACCTGAGTTGTAAGAAGAAAGAATACACATCTACTTATTTTACATCCTATAATTACACACACACACACACACACACACACACACACACACACACACACACACACACACACACACACACACACACACACATGCCTTTTTGTATAGAAGTATATACTTGTTTTTGTATAGTGATGTAGTGACTACATAGGAAGATATGAAGCAAGCAGATATTTGGGAGTGCAACTGATAAGCTTTGTGTGCTGTCAGATTTTAGTAAGTAGCAAGATACTGTTTCATTCTTATGAGATCTATCACTTTTATTTGTTTAAGTACTTAAGTATAACTGCAATAAAACAGTCAGATTTCAACAGTAAAGTACTATGTAAAAAAAATGATTACTTTTCTTAGACCTCCAAGAAGGTCACTGGACTGAAAGAGCATCCTGTGCCTACACTTACTAACCAAATGCAAAGAAATAACACACCTACTGCTGTAAGTGAATAGAAGAACAGAACTCCCTTAGCACTTTTCTGAAGAATGAATTCTGTGCTAAGTTATGAATAACTAACTAGTCAGCAGTTCACACTAAAAAAAAAACTTGTCCAGAGTAACAGTATTTTAAAGAAAACTACCGAACAGTAAGGCAACTCCATCAGCAAATACAAATTCTTTAAAATGTTAAATAGCAAACTTACAAAAATCAAAATCCATCTCCTCTCTGTACAGCTAGATGTTCTTCGTGTTTCACTGTTGCAGTCATCGCATTTGGGTTGTCTGCTTGCAGTGGCCCTTGGTTGGCCCAATTGGCAGGGTCTTGGTTCCTGCGTCGGTTGCTGCCTCTTCTTCCATGACGTCGGGTGGTCAGAGGTATGGGACATGCGGCCGACACCATTATATCAGTCTTTCTTGCCATATGGTGCCCGAAGCAAAAGCAGTTCGCAAGTGCCGGTTGGCCAACTCCTTAAAGTTTTGTTTTCGAGTTTCAGAACTGAAGTCTTCAACTAAAGCTAAGTACCCCGTTGGGGAAACTTTTTCTTGCTCTAAACCGATGTCAGTAAAAGTAAATAATTGCATTTCTTGTAGAAAGCAAATACCTCATAAAGATTTTCATTCATACTGTATTCCTTGCCTAGGCCCTGACCATGCCGTACCTCACTGTCGGTTTTGTGCCTTAATTAAACAACGAACTATCCGTCGTCGGTATATTTTCGCATCTAAATATTTTGGTGCTCAGTTCAATTTTCCAGATATGTCTTCGGTAAGCCATCTGACTACTGACATTCCAAAAAAATGCAAAGATAAAGAAAGAGACAGGCCACCCAGGTCCAAAGCTGCCAACGATGCTTCTCCTAAGCCAGTCGCCAGTTCGCCGGTACTCAGTGAGGCACTTTTGCAGCCCCTGATACTCGCTACTTCAGATTCACAGGCCTCTACTGAGACCCATTCAGAGTCCGATATGCCGCAAGATGTTTCAACTGTGGAACCTGCGGATGTCTCTACCTTGGATGGGTCTGGAGCCGCTGTGCAGGCTCCGGCTTTTGAGGGTGTATTCAGGCCTACTGGCTTGCATATCAAACCGACGCCATCTTTTTCTTCAAGGCCTAAATCTCAAACCATGCCTAGAAAACCGATGCCCAGACCACATGGTCAGGCTTCTATGCCTAAAAAATAAATGATAAGAATGGCTGAAAACTTTATTACTTTAATCAGGGGAAGCCAACCTTCCCCCTCTAAGAGACCTAAGACTGAGTTTGCTTATGATACTTCTGACCAGGATTCTGAAAATTCTGTTTCCTCTGTTGACCAGGATTTACCCTTATCTACCTATGAGTATTCTGATGTTGAGGTCTTTATTCCCTCTGCTTCCCCCCAGAGGATTTCTCTTTTGGTGAAACCTTGCATACTCTTAGGGAGCATTTTCATTGGGAAAGTCAGGAATTCTCTGATTCTAAAAAGATGCTTAGGGATTTCTTACTCCTGCCCCAACACAGGCCATTAGCCATACCCCCTGTACTAGACATTGTTGATGATGTCTTTTCTGAATCTAGCATGGCCCCTGATTCTTTACCTCCTTCTCCCAGAAAACCTGATAGACATTACAGGGTCCCTGACACTCACAAGTTCCTTTTCAAAAACCCTACTGCGGATCCTGAGACCATTTCACAGGGACCCAAGGGCATTAAAGCTACTGCCAAAAATCCTACCGCCTCTGATAGAGACTCCAGGGTGCTGGATAGATGGGGTAAGAAGGTATACACTTCTGCAACCTTGGCCATTAGGGCTTTAAAATGCCAGTTTCATATGTTATAGTATCAGCAGCATATTATTGGATTGCTTAAACAGAAAATTATGTTGATTCCTGACTGTGCTTAAAATAAGGATTTACAGGATTTAATGTATTTTGGTGAGCAGGTTGGAAAACATACTTTGCAATGTGGTTTTGATTCACTAGAGGCATCTTGCAGGGCTGCTGTCACTGGGTCTGTACTTAGAAGGCATGCTTGGCTTAAGCAAGCCTTGCCAGATCATGTTAAAGCTAAATTACTGGATGCTCCTTTAAATCAGGACTGCATGTTTGGCAACAAGGCAGAAGAAGTTCTTAAAAAAAATGGAGGAAAAAGCGAAATCTATGCAAACTGTTAAAGATTTCTTACAAGTACAACTTCCAAGATTTACCAGGCAATGGCCTTCTAAAAACTGGTCCTCTCCTGCCTCTTCCAGGCCTTCTCAGTCCAAACCCAGATCCAGCAAAACTCCCAGGCTTCAGTCCCAGGGTACGCACAGGACTAAGCAGTGGGGGGTCCCCACTTCCAAATCTTTTATTTATTTATTTATTTATTATTTTACATTTGTTGACCAGGCTAGTCTAGCTGGATATATGTCCATTTTCAGTAGAGGCCCGGGGAGATAAGCTCCAACATTTAAAAAAAAATGAAAATAAAATACAATTACATAAAGAAATACATATGTAATATTCATATAAAAACATTAAAACTGGAGACATAGTTATGAAATATTAAAATGCAGTACTTAGGTTCATAGGTTCATAGGTTCATACTAGGCTATCTGCCCGAGGGCATTTACAAGCCTAGCCCATAGTTTTGTGGCTTACGCCACCCCTTTAGTATGGGGAACTATACCCATTATTTTGCTGTGCCTCTGTCGAGCAGTGACACTGAGGTAATCCCTGGGGTATATCTGCGATCTCCCATCCATTGATCAAGATTTCTCTTGAACAAGGCCAGCGAGGTGCTCTGCCTCACATATACCGGGATTTTGTTCCACAGCATAGGGAGTCTTTGGGTGATGAATCTATCCCTCCAGCACGTCCTATTAATAGCCGTGTTGAGGTTTAAGTCTCCCGCCCTTGTGGCTCTGACGGAGCTAGATTTTTTGAGGTGAAGCATATTCATCAAATCTGGGTTTGACATGGCCTTGTATGTCAGGCAAAGGTCACCTCTGAGCAAGCGGTAAGTGACTGAATAGAGCTGGAGTTCTTTCAGTCGGGCAGCATAGGACAGATTTTTGAGACCCTTTATCCTTTTGGTGAGGAACTTTTGTGGCCTCTCCAGCTGCTGCAAGTGTCGGGTCAGATACATTCCAAATGGGGCATTGTACTCGATCATTGGTCTGATGAGTGATGAGTATAGGGAGACTATGACCTCCCTTGATCTAGATGTGAATCCCTTCATGATAAGGTGGGCAATGTAGAAGGTCTTCCTAACTACTTTAGCTACATGGGTGTCGAATGACAGGCTACTGTCAACCTGGGTCCCCAGGTCCTTGATAACTTCTTCTGTGCTCAGTGGATTGCCACCTACATGGTAGCTAGGGGTAACCTTGTTTTTCCCGAAGGGTATGACTATGCATTTTTTGGCATTTAACTTCAGGCCATGGCTCTGGCACCAGTTATCCGTTTCTGTGAGACCCTTCTGAAGGATATCTGTGTCAGATGTGTTTTCGACTATGGCGCCCAGTTTGCAGTCATCTGCAAACTTTGTCAGCCATAACCCTCCTGTGTTTGCTTGTACTTCAGAAAAGTAGATGCCAAACAAGAGTGGGCCCAGGACTGAGCCCTGTGGGACACCACTTGTGACAGGCTTTGAGTCAGACATGGCGCCAGCAACTCTGACCCTGTGGGTTCTGTCACTCAGCCAGTTTGCAACCCATCTTGTGATGTATGGGTTAACATTTAAGCTGATGAGTTTTTCAATGATACCCGAGTGGGGTATTGTATCGAAGGCCTTCGCCAGATCGAGGTAGGCTGTATGGACTGCCTTTCCTTCATCAATGGCTTTGGTGACTATTTCGAAAAAGTCGACCAAGTTTAAAAGGCATGATCTGCCTTTGACAAAGCCAAACTGGGTTGGATCCAAAGTCTGCAAATTCCCTATGTCTTTATTTATGAGGTCCATTATGATCCTCTCCATGGCTTTGCAGATAAGGCTTGTCAAGCTAATGGGCCGGTAATTTCCAGGGTCGGTAGAGGCACCGCCTTGGTGAAGTGGGACCACAGTTGCAGTGCGCCACTCCCTGGGTACGTATCCAGAGGTGAGACTATGATTAAACAGCTGTCCTAGCTGTGGGTTTAATTCCTCGTTGAGTTCGTGGAGCACACAGCCGGGGACACCATCAGGTCCCATGGATGCTGTGTTTTTGCTTTGGAGAGAGCAGTTCTCACTTGGGTTAGAGATGTTTGGGGGCTGCAATCGCTTTGGTATAGATATCTCTCCTTTTGGGGAGGGGAGAAGTTTGCACTGAACCTGTCAGCCAGTATGTTGGCAATGTCTGTAGGATCAGTAATCTTCACATCATTTTGAACTAGTTCTGAGCATATCTGGGAGTTTCCTCCCAGGTTTCTAACATAGCTAAAGAAGGCCTTATGATTGTCTTTTGAGTCTTTAGCTATTTTTCTCTCAAAATTTGCTTTGGATGATTTTATGAGAGCTCTTAGTATTTTACTTAATAGTGATCAAAGGTGTCTTACCTTTTAAGGATTTTGCTCTATCTTGTAGTAGCTTCCTCCTTTTGTTGTAGAGTTTGTTTATGGCTGGGGTCCACCAGACTGGACGCTTGCCTTTGGTACAAAGAGTCTTTGTTTTGCTTGGGATTGCCTTATCCATGCAGTCCTGCAGGTGCTGGTAGAAGGCATTTGTAAGTGATTCAACGGCTTGAGTACTGTTTTCCCGCTCGGGGCCTTAAAGGAGACCACACTAGTCTTTAGAAGTGTGAAGTCGGCTTTCGAGAAGTTCTTTACTGTGGTCTTTTTTATTTCAGGTGGGGGTGGGATGAGGACCTCCAGCGAGATTAGTTTGTGATCTGATCTCACCAGTGAGGGGTATACTTCCGGTGTTGAACATTGTGCTCCCATGTTCGGGATGATGAGGTCAAGTATGTTTTCTCCTCTTGTGGGGATGGTGACTAGTTGTTCCATGGCATTTGAGTTTATGAATTCCAGGAACTTTTGGGCTAGGGTGTTTGGGCTTGAGTAGTGTTCCCAGTCTATATTAGGGTAATTGAAGTCACCTAGTATGATGGTGTTTGGTGATACATTTATCCCCTCCAGTGTTTTCAGGAAGGCCATGTGAGGTTCCTGAGTTTGTGAGGGTGGCCTGTAACATGCTACAATTTGCAGAGCAGTCTTGCCTATGGTTAATTGCACCTGGATGGTCTCCGATGCATCGTGCGTTGCCACCAGTCTTGAGGTGTGGGTTTCCTTGATGAATATGGATACCCCCCCTCCTTTCTTGGTATTGTCCGGATTTTGGGGCGGAACGCATGATATGAGGTAAAACCTGATAGTGCTGGGGTGCTCTCAGGAGCCTTGAACCAGGTTTCTGTCACAGCACAGACATCAATGTTCTCCATACTGAGAAGGGCCTCGAGTGCGTGCATTTTGAGATTTAGACTTCTGGCATTGAGCAGCATTACCCTTAGTTTTTTCCTTTTTGTGTTCTAGGGTGGTAGGTTTAGAATTTGAGCCTTGCCTAAAAAGGCACTATGGGGTGGCAAGAGCCTTTGCCAATATCCGGAATCCCAGGGGTGACAGGTGCAAGCCGTCCCTTGAAGCAGCATGGCTTGTCCAGCATGTCATCCCAGGCAGACAGACATTGGATCCCCTTTGAATGACACCAGAGTTTAAGCCAATTGTTAAAGCTGATCATCTTATCTCTGTATTGTGGCATCATTCTTGGTGAAGGTAGGATACTGCTCAAGGTCAGGGTCATACCTGCCTGGGCTACATAATCAGAGAGCTCCTCAATGTCTCTTTTCATGTAGTCCAAGGAGGTACGTCTCAGGTCGTTTACACCAGCGTGGACAATGACTGAGTCGTATTTGTACCTGCTGTTGAGAGACCTGAGTGCTTGCATTATGTGGCGGATTCTAGTGCCCGACAGGCAGCTTACTGTAACTCTCTCCTTACTCAGTCTGGTGAGCGGGACGTCAGTGTGTCTGACTATGGAGTCACCAATGACTAGTGTGTCTGGCATTGTGTTTGGCCTTAAGGGCTGTGACTGTTTGACACTCTGACTGTGAGGTCTATGTGTTGCAGGTGTTGTGTTCTGAGGTGGTGGTTGTTTGGGTGTCTGCTTTGGTGGCCTCTGCTGTTTTGGTAGATTTTTGATCAGAGCCTCCGAGTATATCTTTGTGTGTTTATGTGTATGATTTGAGGTTGTGATGGTACTATGTGAGACTGGGTCTATAGTGTGTGTGGTAACCTTCTCCTCCTGACTGGTCTTGCCAGTCCTATGTTGAGAGAGCTCAGCCTCCAGTTTGGCCGTATAGTTGCATCTCTCGCATGTATTTGTGTTTTGTGGAAGGAGGAGAGGGTTGTCTGTGTACATGAGGCAATTGTAACATTGCCTCAATATTCCCAGGCTCACCAGCTGAGCAGGAGAGGACACTAGCAACTGATCCCTCGACATGCTAGAAGGAATAGACAAAAAAACTTTAAAAGAGATTTTGGGGGATGTGGGTGACCGAGAAATGGGGGGGTTGCCTTTTTGGGGTACTATCTATGACAAGAGTGCTGTATCAAGGTAATAAGTACTGTAGGAGCAAGTGCTAGGTTTAACAGATAGAGAATAGTCTACTTGGAGTCAAGTAGAGATGATCTTTTTAGTTATAGGATACGCTGAATAGATCAGTAGTATAGTTCGAGGAAGGTAGTTTTAAGGGAAAATTTGAAGAGTGCACTTTAGGTAGCCCGAATAGTCTAAACAACAAATTATTGTTATATATGAGTTACATATAATGCTATTATTATGTACAGTAAATGAGGATGCAGGAAAGTAAGAAGGGGAGGCAGGTTTTTTTTTTTTTTTTTTTTTTCCATAGATAGTAGAAAGGATATATAGATCAGTGGATGCAAAAATGAAGTGGATTTAGGGTACTAAGGATGTGGAATTTCGTCAGGGGTCAAGAAATAAAGGTTAGTTAGGATTAGTACAGGGGCACATCCATTTTGTTTTAAGGTAGAGCTTGAGTTTCTTTTTAAAGAGAGATTTCGAGGGAATACTAGAAAGTTCAGAGGGAAGTCTGTTCCAATCTTTTCCAACAGTGTTAATAGGGAATCACCAGCCTTGTTGTTTGCTTTGTCAATATTTACATGAAGTAAATATTGTAGTAAAACTCCCCCTGTGGTAAACTGTCTCAATGACTTAACTTTAAAACTTCCAAGCACTTCTCAACTGACTGCTCCTTTAAGGGGAAAGATTGCTCTGCAAGCAAAAAACTGGGACCTCATTACCCAGGACAAATGGGTTTTAAATATAGTTTCCCAAGGATACAGATTTCACTTCCACACGTTACCAACCCCAAACGGTTGGCCAGATCTGCCCCCAAATGAGCGGGCAGAGGCTCAAAAGCTTGTACTCTCTCTCTCTCTCTTAAGCATAAAGGCTATTCAAACTGTACCAGAAGAGGAAAAGGAACAAGGTTTCTACTCAAGACTTTTCCTGGTACCTAGAAAGACAACTCATGACGTCCTATCCTGGACCTTTCTACTTTAAACACTTTTTTGCTGATTCCAAAATTCAAGATGCTAACTCTTCACAAGTTACTTCCTATGCTAAGCAAAGATGCCTGCTTGGCAACACTCGATTTAAAGGAAGCATACCTGCACATCCCAATCAGGGAATCTTGCAGAAGATACCTTCACTTCAAAGCAGGCAACATGCACTATCAGTTCTCTGCACTGCCCTTTGGCTTATCTACTGCGCCCAGGATATTCACAAAGTGCCAAGCCCAAGTCATTGCTTTTTGCAGACAAAGAAATATTCAAATATACCCATACCTGGACGATTGTCTAATTCAGGCAGAAAGCCAAGACATACTTTTGAATCCTCTGACGTTTGTACAAAGGGTGCTAACTTGTCTGGGGTACACCATAAGCGAAAATAAATCACACCTGGTACCCTGTCAACAGATTATATTTCTGGGAGCAAGCTTGAACACAACTTCCCCGATGGCTTTCCTCATGCCAGAGAAACAAATTCATTTGACAACCTACTTCAAACAAGTGGCCACGAAAACCCTGCTATCTGCAAGACAAATACTACAAGCCTTGGGGTTCATGGCCTCCTGCATTCTCCTAATTACATATGCAAGACTGCATATGAGGAAACTACAATGGTATCTAAAAAGCCTATGGTGTCAACATTCTCAGGATCTAGAAGCAATGATTCCTATCATACCTTGCCTGCAGTTAGAGTTCCTTTGGTGAGCAGAGGCCTACCACCAAAACAAGGGACTACCATTCACTCTACCCCCTGCCACCCAAACCCTAACTACAGATGCATCAGACTATGCATGGGGGGGGGGGGCTCACCTGGCAGGGAAGTGCATTCAGGGCAAATGGAACCCAAGTCAAATGCACTTGCATGTCAATCAAAAAGAAATGTTAGCTGTACAGAATGTTCTGACAGCCTTCAAGGACCACATTCTTCCAGGATAATTAATGGTAAATACGGTCAACACCACTGTTATGTGGTACATAAACAAGCAGGGGGGTACCCATTCTTACCTCCTCTGCAGACTAGCCATGGCACTGTGGAACACAGCCTTGAGCTACCAAGTGCATCTACAGGCTCAATTCCTGCCAGGAAAATGAAATACACTGGCAGACGGACTAAGCAGAAACCTCATGGACCCACACGAGTGGAAACTGGAACCAAATAATTTCAACCTGTTGACAAACAAATGGGGGAGCCTCCCCCCAGAACTACCAGTTGGACACATTTTGCACAAGGATTCCCCACAAACAAGCTTGGAAAGTGGATGCTCTGTCCTTCAGCTGGAAAAACCTGTCAGTTTATGCCTTTCCTCCTCTGCCTCTCCTCACCAAAGTACTACTAAAGATCAAGCAGGACAAACCAAGGACAATATTGATTGCACCAGACTGGCCTTGCCAACACTGGTACCCCCTCTTGTGCAGTGTGTCACTTTTGGCTCCATGGAACCTGCCTCTGGCCCCTACCCTGTTGTCTCAGCAGGAGAACCAGATTCTGCACCCTCAGCTTCAAACACTGAACCTAACAGCCTGGCTAATTACCTAACCTCTCCTTTACCATCTCTCAGTAAACAAGTGATGGATATCATTTTAGAGGCAAGGAGGCCTAGTACCAGAAAATCTTATGCTGACAAATGGAAAAGATTCTGTGCCTAGAATGTGTTTGGCATCTACTTCTCTGAAGTACATGTCAACACTAAGGAACTCTGGCTAACAAAGTTTGCAGATGACTGCAAACTGGGAGCCATTATTGAATCCCCAAATAATGTGGATACTCTACAAAAAGGCCTTACAGAAACAGATGCTTGGTGCCAGAGCCATGGGCTCAAGCTCAATGCCAAGAAATGTATTGTTATCCCCTTTGGGAAAAAACATGTATCCATGAATTACCATATAGGTGGCAGTACACTAAACACAGAAAGTGTGATAAGAGACTTAGGGACACAGGTGGACAGTGGTCTCACCTTCGATAACTACATCGCCACAACAGTCAGGAAATCCTTCTATGTGGCACACCTCATCACGAAGGGCTTTTCATCCAGAAAAAAGGAGGTCATTGTCCCACTGTACTCATCCCTCATTAGACCCATTATAGAATACAACGCCCCATTTGGTATGTACCACTCAAGACATCTGCAACAACTGGAAAGGCCTCAGAAATACCTCACTAAAAGAATCACAGGCCTAAATCAGATGCCCTACGCTGACTGCCTTAAAAAAACTCCAGCTATACTCTGTCGCATATCGTCTACTCAGAGGCGATCTCTGCTTAACATACAAGGCCATGTCAAACCCAGAGCTGTTGGACATGCTACACTAAAGAAATCCCAATCCCTCAGAGCTACACGCTCCAGGGATCTAAACCTTGTCATCACAATAAACAAAACATGCTGGAGGGATAGGTTCCTGACCCAGAGACTCCCCAGACTCTGGAATAGATTGCCCATACATGTCAAGCAGAGTGCCTCTTTGGACCTCTTCAAGAGGAACCTTGACGATTGGATGGGAGAAAGGAAATTCACCCCAGGGATCACGTCAGTCACCCTGCTAGACAGGGGTCCAGGAAAGTAAATAATGTGGGAAGAAATAGCCAGGGAATTGTTATGGCTAGGCTTGTATGGCTAGTACCAACCTATGAACCTATGGAACTAATCTCAAGGGATGAGTACAGCAGCACCCAACTTACCTTAGATTCTTCAATACTTAACTGAGATTCTTCACAAGGGCCTTTCTTTTTCCTCCATGAAAATTCTTGCCTCAGCCATTTCAGCTCATAACACAGGACCTCCCCTCTCCTCTCATCCACTGCTCAAGCAGTTCCTCAGTGGGTCCAAGAATTTAAGACCACCCAGGAGAGCCCCAACTCCAGCCTGGGAAATTAACTTTGTATTGGAGAAACTCACTCTTCCTCCTTTTGAGCCAGCTGCTACTGCAGAGTTAAAATTCCTTTCTTGGAAAACAACCTTCCTTTTAGCAATCCAGCAAGAAGGGTATCTGAATTACAGGCACTTAAGGCAGTGGAGCCTTTCATCATCTTTCATGTGGACAGGGTGTCTCTCAGAACCAATCCCTCCTTCATGCCCAAAGTGGTATCCAGTGTGGCTCTTAATCAGTCCATTAATTTGCCAACCTTCTTTCCTAATCCACAGAGTAAAGAGGAGCAGATACTGCACTCCTTAGATGTGCATAGACAACTTAGATTTTGCTTGGACAGGACTAAACCTCAAAGAAAATCTGAACAACTGCTGGTGGCATTTGCTGCAGGGGCAGAGGGGAAGGCTATTTCAAAGCAAACCATTTCTAAATGGATAGGCCATTGCATTCTTTTCTGCTATATGCACCATTTAAAACCTATCCCACAGGGGATCAGACCCCATTCAACCAGGTCTGCATGTACCTCTACAGCCTTTCTCAGAGATGTCCCTACCAGAGATATCCTAGAAGCTGCTACCTGGAGTTCTGTACATACTTTCACCAAGCATTACCATTTACCAATTTTCTCTAAATCCAGAGCTGGCTTTGCCACTGCAGTCTTGCAGGGCCTTATAGCTGGTCCTAATGCTATCTAAATTTCTCCTCCGGATGGATCCTTAGCTTTGGGAATCTACCCAAATGTAATGACTGCAACAGTGAAACACGAAGAACATAGTACAGTTGTGTACACTTACCATAAATGTAGATGTTCAAGTGTATTCACTGTTGCAGTCCTGGTTACCCTCCCTCTTCTTTTGGCTATACCTCTACTCTCCTGTACTATGCTTAAAAGCGTTTTGGTGTATTTGCTTTTTTATTGGAGGTATATATAACCTTGTGTGTGTGCTTGTATATGTATATATATATATATATATATATATATATGGATTCACTTCAGAAGATCGAATTTCCGAAATCTCGAACTACAAATAACCGAAACCAAAAGCTCGAGTTTCGGAAACTCGAACTTCTAAAGGGAAACCATTAAAACAAAAAAAAAACACAAGCTTCGCTTTTGCAGGGGGGCTTCGCCTGCACTCTATAGGGGCTGTGCCCCACACCCCTACTTAAATATACCAACTCCAAGATCGCTACAGTGGAGATGGAAATCTCCGCCTTGCTGTATGCGGAAGCGGAAAACGGGAGATTTCTTTACTTCCTGCCAACACCACGAAACAAAAAATACATTACGTACACACAAGGCATGCAACAATACTTGCCTCTGTGTGCACGTAATGTATTCAGGTAAGTAAAGTGTTATTTCGGAACACTACACACATTCGATTTATTAAAATCTCAATCATATGGTCTCGACCATATGCAAATCGAGATTTTAATAATTCGATTATGTGAAGTGTTCCCATATATATATATATATATATATACACACACACACACACACACACACACACACACACACACACACACACACACACACACACACACACACACACATATAAATTTATTTTATTGCTTCCCATTAAGGGGGCACCTGACATCTAGGGCAAGAAGGGCTGATGTGGTGGCATCTGCTGCATGTTTTGTACCCCTGACTGCCTAGCATCATGGAGGAGGATGTGGCGGCCGGTGCGGGACCCAGGACTTTGTTGGTCGGGCCGGCTGGGGGCTGCTGCAGGCAGATGGCCCAGGTGTGATGACTGCAACAGTGAATATACTCAAACATCTACATTTATGTTAAGTGTACACAACTGTACTTTTCTTGGTGCTAACAGCAATCTGCATTGAAGTAGTTTTACCGGCAAAAGGTGAATGAAAGCTGCATCAGAAAACCAGAAAGTCGGTTTGATTTCTTGCTGCTTTCCCCCAACATCTAGACAGTGTTAATTGCCATCAGTTATCACCTTCCAACAGATACAGGCGTTGGGTGAAACAGTAGTAAGTGTGAAACTGCCTGATGAGCTCCAAATTGCCTTGCAGTCTCAAGCAAGGCATTTTCTTGCAGTACGATGTTTACTTTCATTTTCATTTTTTTTTTTGGTTTTCATTCTAAGTGAGCTGCATCTGTTCCTCTGGGTCCTAGTGCCAGTCTCTTGCCTGCTACCCCCCTTTCACAAAACCGTACTGAAATGCGTGCAGTCTGTATGCTTCCTGACGTCCTTGCCTACAACATTATGTGCCTAGTTTACCCCTCGGATCTCTTTTACCTCTTAAAATGCGTAGACTTTTCTCCAGCACTCAAGCAGTAGTTTTAGGTGTTAAATCGTTACTCGTTAATCGCTTCGCAAGAGACGGTTTGCACCTGTAACCCCTAGGCTTGGGAATACTGGCCAAGGCTCTTGCTGCCCCCATAGTGCCTTTTTTAGGCAAGGCTCAAAAGTCAAACCCACCTCCGTAAACAGCACAATTAACAAAAAACTGAGGGTTATGCTACTCAGTGCCAGGAGTTTAAATCTCAAAATGCACACGCTCGAAGCACTCCTCAGTATGGAAAATGTTGACATCTGTGCAGTAACTGAAACCTGGTTCAATGCTCCAGAGAGCACCCCAGTACTACCTGGCTACAACTCATGCCGCACCTTTCGGCCACAGAACACGGACTGAAACACAAAAGGAGGGGGGTGTATCCATATTCATCAAGGATACCTACACCTCCAGGTTAGTGATGCAGCATGATACCTCTGAGATTATCCATGTGCAACTAACATCGGGCAAATCTGCAGTGCAAATTGTGGCCTGCTACAGATCACCCTCAATGACACAGGACCACCACTTCACCGTTCTGGAGACAATGGAAAACATGAAGATCCTACCGAACACCCTGATATTGGGTGATTTCAATTACTCTACCATTCACTGGAAGAACTACTCGAGTACAAATTCCCAGGCCCAGCGCTTCCTGGAATTCATCAACTCAAACACCCTGGATCAGCTGGTAAACTCCCCTACCAGAGGTGAAAACATATTGAACCTGGTCATCACCAACATGGGCGACAGGTGTTCCACACCGGAGGTCAACCTGTCACTGGTTAGATCAGACCATAAACTAATCACTCTGGATGTCCACCCCCCCCCCCCCAACTAAGGAAACCACAGTAAAAAACTTTTCTAAAGCAAACTTCACCTTACATAAGACAGAGGTGGTAAGTTTCACAGCCCCCACGCTAAAGGATAATGCTGACCAAGATGCAGAAACCTTTACAAATGCACTCTATGACCACCTACAAGGCTGCATGGATCATGCCATCCCTAGCAAAACCAAGACTTACTCTTCTAAGAGAAGGAAACCAGCTTGGTGGACCCCTGCAATAAACAGGCTATACAATAGAAGGAGGAAACTAGTTCAGAAAAAAAGCAAATCCCAAGAAGGAAAGACATCTATGATCAGTATCAGTAAGAAACTAAGGTCCCTCATGAAATCATCCAAGGCTAACTTCAAAAGAAAAATAGCCAAGGATTCAAAAGATAACCAAAAAGTCTTCTTTAGTTATGTTAAGAATCTAAGTGGCAACTTGCACATATGCACTGAACTAGTGCAAAATAGCACAAAATATACTGAACCTACTGATATTGCCAACATCCTGGCAACTAGATTCAGTGCAAACTTCACCCCATCTCACCTCCAAAAGGGCTCACAACAATACTGGAAAAGTGTAGTGTCCCAAAAATCACAGATGCACAGGTGAAAACAGCCCTTTCAAAAGCCAAAAACACAACGTCAGTGGGAGCAGATAGTGTCCCAGGCTGCGTCTTGCACGAACTACAGAACGAACTAACCTGCCACCTAAACACGCTGTTCAACCTCAGCCTTTCTACAGGCTACATGCCCATAGAATGGCGCACAGCAACGTCTATTCCTTTCCACAAAGGAGGGGCCACAACTGACCCTGGTAACTGTCACCCCATAAGCCTGACTAGCCTGATCTGCAAGACTATGGAGCGCATCATCATGGAACTCATTAACAAAGACATTGGGAACCTCCAAACACTTGACCCGACCCAGTTTGGCTTTGTTAAGGGCAGATCATGCCTACTAAACCTGGTTGACTTCTTCGAGACAGTCACCAAGGCAATAGACGAGGGAAAAGTGGTTCACACAGCCTACCTTGACCTCACCAAGGCTTTCGACACCATTCCCCACTCGGGTATTACAGAAAAACTCACCAGTCTGAACATAAACCCCTACGTCACAAGATGGGTTGCCAACTGGCTTACAGACAGAACTCGCACGGTAAGAATAGTGGGCTCCAGGTCCGACTCTAAACCAGTCACAAGTGGTGTCCCGCAAGGCTTGGTCCTGGGACCCCTACTGTTCGGCACATACTTCTCAGATGTACAGGCAAACACAGGAGGACTATGGCTAACTAAGTTCACCAATGACTGCAAACTGGGAGCCATAATTGACTCTCCGGCTGACACAAACATCCTCCAAATGGGCCTTACTGAGACGGACACCTGGTGTCAAAGTCATGGCCTCAAGCTAAATGCCAAAAAATGCATAATCATCCCATTTGGGAAAAACAAAACACCCACGAATTACCACATAGATGGCAGCCCCCTTAATACAGAAGAGGTAATAAGAGATCTGGGGACTCAGGTAGTTAGTAATCTCTCCTTTGACAATCATATTGCCAAAGTAGTTAGGAAATCCTTCTATGTGGCCCATCTAATTACTAAAGGGTTCGCATCTAGAAATAAAGAGGTTATAGTGCCCCTCTACTCATCACTCATTAGACCCATCATAGAGTACAATGCCCCATTTGGGATGTACCTCACAAGACACTTCCAACAGCTGGAAAGACCGCAAAAGTACCCACCAAGAGGATTACTGGCCTCAAACATATGTCCTATGCAGCCCGACTGAAAAAACTCTGGATGTACTCAGTGGCATATCGCTTACTCAGAGGTGATCTCTACCTGACTTACAAAGCCATGTCCAACTCAGAATTGATGGACATGCTCCACCTGAAGAAATCCAAGTCACTGCGAGCCACGCACTCTAGTGATCTAAACCTCACCACAACAATAAATAGAACATGCTGGAGGGATACATTCTTGTCACACAGACTCCCCATGCTTTGGAACAAAATTCCAAATTACATCAGGCAGAGCCCCTCACTAACACTCTTCAAGAGAAACCTTGACGAGTGGATGGGTAACAGAAAATACACCCCTGGGATCACTTCATTGGCTCTGCTTGACAGAGGATCAGTTAATTAATCAATGGAGCGGCGAAAGCCGACACAGTCTGGCTAGGCTTATAAATGCCCTCAGGCAGATAGCCTAGTACCTACCTATGAACCTATGATGGTTGCAAAGACATTCAGTCTAAGAATGCCATTTGCAGTATCTCCTTCAGTGCTTTGTACACATACAGTACTCCCTGCATAGCTTTATTCCTTTCTACTCTTTGGGTGGCTAGCCCTGATGTGGCTGTTCTTCCATATGACACATTTCCATGCACACTCACATCTATGGCCAGTTTAGAGTGTCCAGTCCATCTACTGCATGTCTTTGGAATGTGTGAGGAAACTGGAGAACCCGGAGGAAACCCACATAAACACATGGTGGGCATGCAGACTCCACACAGAAGACACCCCCGCCGAGAATCAAATCTGAGAACTTCTTGCTGTGAGGCAACAATGCTATCCACTGGGATAGGTTCATTTGAGCCCCAAAAGGGAAACTGGATAAGCTTAAAATGACCCACAAGGGCAGCTATCCTAGTACTTACCTATGAACCTATGACCCTATTACTTCACTAGCAGAATGTATTAGTACAGCATGGTATAGACACAGAACTGGGGCTGTTCTTATGACCCTATTACTTCACTAACAGAATGTATTAGTACAGCATGGTATAGACACAGAACTGGGGCTGTTCTTATGACCCTATTACTTCACTAACAGAATGTATTAGTACAGCATGGTATAGACACAGAACTGGGGCTGTTCTTATGACCCTATTATTTCACTAACAGAATGTATTAGTACAGCATGGTATAGACACAGAGCTGGGGCTGTTCTTATGACCCTATTACTTCACTAACAGAATGTATTAGTACAGCATGGTATAGACACAGAGCTGGGGCTGTTCTTATGACCCTATTACTTCACTAACAGAATGTATTAGTACAGCATGGTATAGACACAGAACTGGGGCTGTTCTTATGACCCTATTACTTCACTAACAGAATGTATTAGTACAGCATGGTATAGACACAGAACTGGGGCTGTTCTTATGACCCTATTACTTCACTAACAGAATGTATTAGTACAGCATGGTATAGACACAGAACTGGGGCTGTTCTTATGACCCTATTATTTCACTAACAGAATGTATTAGTACAGCATGGTATAGACACAGAGCTGGGGCTGTTCTTATGACCCTATTACTTCACTAACAGAATGTATTAGTACAGCATGGTATAGACACAGAGCTGGGGCTGTTCTTATGACCCTATTACTTCACTAACAGAATGTATTAGTACAGCATGGTATAGACACAGAGCTGGGGCTGTTCTTATGACCCTATTACTTCACTAACAGAATGTATTAGTACAGCATGGTATAGACACAGAGCTGGGGCTGTTCTTATGACCCTATTACTTCACTAACAGAATGTATTAGTACAGCATGGTATAGACACAGAGCTGGGGCTGTTCTTATGACCCTATTACTTCACTAACAGAATGTATTAGTACAGCATGGTATAGACACAGAGTATTAGTACAGCATGGTATAGACACAGAGCTGGGGCTGTTCTTAGGCAGTTTTAAAGTCACTGAATACAGAGTTAGGAATCTAGTCATATAATTTTGATATGTGCTAGGTTTTCATCTATTTCTTTTTGTTGTACTCCCTCATTCTTTGCTCACATTCCTTCAATAATTCAAACACCAGAACCCTAACATATGCAGAGCTACCTCTGAGAATGCCTACGCAGTATTACAACTAGAGAGACAGATCATGCTGACAAATTTGTGATGCACTGTGAAGTAAATGTGTGCACTAATAGCTACCACATCTAAAACAAGTTAGATGGACTGTGAAGAATTGGAGGCAAGCGTTACGCTGATAGGGTGTCTCTCTGACAAGCTGTACTAAAATACTAAAACAGAGGAACAAGCTGGAATGCTCTATTTCTCCTTTGTTACTTCCTTCATATTTAGTGCCATCAAAAAAGGGACTGTCAGATAAAAGGATATAATTGGTATGGTTCATAGGTTCATAGGAGGTTACCAGGTTACTGGCCCAAGAACCATTTTAAGCCTAGCCAAGTATGCCTCAAATTTACCAACATATTGCAGATATGTGTTAATAACCAAGTCATTTTATGGTTATGCCATAGGTATTCACAGGCTGCCCCTGTCTATTAGGGTCAGAGGTGCCAGACAACAGAGTAAATTTAGAATTTCCTATTCATTGGTCCAAATTATATCAGAATAGGGCTAGGGATGAGCTTTGCTTCACATGGATGAAAGCATGTTCCAGAGAAGGGGTATTCTATGAGATACATACCTGTCCCTGCAACATGTCCTCTTTATGTCACAGAGGAGATTTAGGTACTTAGAATGAGTATTTCTAATGCTATTTGTTTTGCAGAAGTGCAGTGTGGGATCAGAGGATGCTTTGTAGGTTAGGCATAGATTGCCATTCATCAGTCTGTAGGAGACTGACTACTAGGATATGGTTTCAGATGGTCCATATAGGGCTTGTTGTTTTCTCCCTTTATTCTTTTATTTTTTGTGAGAAACCTCTGTGGCCTCTCAAGCTGTTGCAAGTGCCTGGTCAGGTATATGCCGAAGGGCATGCTGTACTTAATGACTGGTCTAATGAGTGCAGAGTACAGAGTAATCAGGAAAAGTTAGCTTTACTTACATATGATATTATTTTGTACTTGATAAAACCAGAAAATAATATTTCTGAGTGGTGGACTAATCTTATACAGTTTCAAATATTTTAGGGACATAAAATAAATGAGGATTTTAATAATGTAAAATATATTCAAACATGGACAATAGTATAATATATATAAACATTCCCAACCATAAGAACTTCACGGAGAAAACAGGTCTATATTATAACCTCTAACAGTTAAAATGTCGAGTGCTAATAGATCGACACATATACATCAATCTACCTCTTGGGTCTATATTATATGTTCGAAGTCTGAAAACTTCGAATCTCATATGATCGACTCCATATGAGTGAAGTTTTCAAACTTCGAATGTACAATATAAACAAACTAAAAATAAAAAAAAAACTACCTGAATGCTCTATGCAGGGGGGCAAGCCCCCCTGCACCCCCCACACCTCCGTTACTTAAACATACCAACTCCGAGATTGCACTACATTAAAGTGAAGGGAAATATTCCCTACGGCAATCTCTGAAAATTTCGATCATATGATGTCAATCATATGAGATTCGAAGTTTTCAAACTTCGAACTTACGATATCAACCCTACCTCTTTACTGAAATGTTTAAACATCGAAACACATAATATTGAACTGTCATAGTTGGCCAACACCACCTCCTTAAATAACGTGTTTAACTTTATGTATTCAATGCGGAGCCAGGGAGGGGGTGTTGGCCAACTATGACAGTTCGCTATTATGTGTTTCAATGTTTAAACATTTCGGTAAAGAGGTAGATCGATGTATATGTGTTGATCTATTAGCACTTGACATTTTAACTGTTCGAACTTATAACATAGACCCAAGAAAACAGTAGACAAAGTAACACAGACAAATTACACCTAATATAAATTAAAAAAAAAACATTATGTAAATGAAAACCAATACTAAAATAATAAAATAATGCAAAGCAAGACAAAAAGCACCCCCCACACACATACAGTACATACATTTGTTCTGCCCTTGTTTCCTCTGATTGATCTGTCTATTCAATAAAATTACTTTCCCTTTTTTCTAGTCAACTGTGTAGAAATTCCAAAAAATAAAAATGAGTGCCAAAGCAGCTACAATTTTCCTAAGGACAATTTGAAAACTGCAAGGCAAATTCTGGAAGTCTCATGATAACTCTAGTAATCAAAAAGCACTGTCTAATAACTCAGTTGTATAAATACCTCCTACCTGCTCAGCTGCATGATAAATTGTCTGCCATAAATCATGTGATAATAATCATAACTAGGTTTCCAGCATCTCCAATACTGGGAAGAAGCAATTAGCCCCGTTCTCCACAACCTGTCGGGAGAGTATTGCCAAAGGTTATGTAACTTGTAAACAAAAATACACAAAATTTGTAAAGGTACACTGAGGGTGGGTAACATCCATCCACCTCTTCCTCCTAAGCCAACCTTCCCACTTTCTTGTTATGAGTTCCTACACAACATTCAGGCAATATTTATAGCTGGACTCCACTTATGCCTGGTCTTCTGAGCAAGTTTAATAACCTCTGAAACCCATACATGACATTACTGATTACCGCTGCTTTTGCATAAACTACCTAACTATAGTGAGGATTTGGAAATATTGCAAGAAAAATGCATTTTATTTCCCTTCAGAGCAGCAAAATGTTAATCCCCTATATCCCAGACATAAATAATGTCGACCTTGATCCAATTATACCAAGCCACAGTCTTGTCGTTAAGCAGAAAAAACTGATTAAACCAAATTCTATCTATGCCACATTTACTTCTATGAACATCCCTACCACTCTTCTAATTCCCCTGGCTCCTAAACTTTGTTAACATCCAAACAGAACCTACTCTCAAATTCCACTGTCATGACACCAGTTCTGTTATGACACCAGTTCAACCCCAAACCACAGCAGACTAAACCTAGCACATGACATTTGGCACTCCACTGAAGTCGTCACATAATCCTCCAAATTTAGTACATTAAGTATCTTAGTCTTGTAAGTTTTCATGAGAACCATTCTGGAAAGCCTGGGATGCCTCTGGTCCTAGATAGGTTCATAGGTGTTTACTAGGATAATGACCACAAAGCCCTTTTTAAGCCTAGCCATGCATCTTAAATCTCTGACAAGTTTGTGTACCCTTGATAAGTGTAAGCAGGGGCTTGAGAGTTAAAACATTTACAAGCAATGGTCTGGGAGATAAATCATTTACAGGCTGTCTGTGTCCATTACAGATGTATGTGCCAAACCAGGGATGAAGTTCCTTTTCCCCATCCAATTGTATAAGTTGCAATTGAATTGGATTAGGGAGGAACTCTGCTTCACATGGATGAAGAGCCTGTTCTAGAGAAGGAGTAGTCTCTGGGATACATACCTGTCTCTCCAGCAGGTCCTATTTATGTCACAGGCAAAGTTTAAGTCTTTTGAATGGGTAATTCTGGTAATGTTGGTTTTGTGGATATGAAGGAGGCCCATCAGGGTTGGGTCTGACAATGCCTTGCATGCCAGACATAGATCGCCTCTCAACATCCTATAGGAGACAGAATACAGGGAAAATACCTTGAGGCAGTCTGCACAGGACATGTTACTAATGCCCTGTTTTCTTTTAGTGAGGAACCTCTGTGGATGTTCCACTTGTTGGGTGTGCCTGGTTAGGTACACACCAAACAGGGCATTGTACTCAATGATAGGTCTCATGAATGCTGGATACAGTGGAACAATCACTTCCTTGGACCTAGATGCCACACCTTTGTTTATAAGTTGCACAACATGGAATGATTTTCTCACTATTGTAGACACATGATGGCCAAAGGCTAGATTACTGTCTTTGTGTGTCCCCAAGTCCCTGACTATTGAGTCAACTCTTAGGGGTGTGTTGTCAATATGATAGTTACTAGGGGTGGATGGCTTCCCGAAGAATACTATTATGCATTTCTTGTCATTTAGTTTTAGTCTATGGCTCTGATACCAGTTATAGGTTCATAGGTGTTTACTAGGCTAATGCCCACAAGGGCCTTTTTAAGACTATCCATGCATCTCAAATCTCTGACAAATTCTGACTCTTGATAAGTGTAAGCATGGGCTTGGGATATGAACCATTTACAGGTTACCTGTGTCCATTAGACACATAGTTGCCTAACCAGGGATGAATTTCCGGTTTCCCATCCAGTTGTCCAAGTTGCACTTGAATTGGGTTAGGGAGGAACTCTGCTTCACATGGATGGGGGGACTGTTCAATAGACAGGGCAGTCTCTGGGATACATACCTATCTCTCCAGCATGTCATATTTTTATCACAGGCAAGGTTTAAGTCTTTAGAATGGGTAATTCTGGTGCTGTTTGTTTTGTGGATATGCAGCAGATCCACTAGAGTGGGGTCTGATAATGCCCTGTATGCCAGACATAGATCTCTCCCCAAAAGCCTATAGGAGACACAATACAGGGATAGGGCCTTGCGGCTGTCTGTATAAGACATGTTACTTATGCCCTGTATTCTTTTAGCGAGAAACCTCTGTGGACATTCCAATTGTTGAATATGCCTGGTTAGGTGAATACCAAAGGGGGTATTGTACTCAATTATAGTTCTGATGAATGCCGAGTACAGTTGAACAATGACTTCCTTGGACTTAGATTCCATACCTTTGGTTATAAGTTGCGCAACATAGAATGATTTTTTGTCTGTGTCAGTCTTTCCCGGAGAACATATGTGTTGGTGGAGGATTCTATGACTGCTCCTAATTTGCACTCATCTGCAAATTTAATCAGCCAGAGGCCACTGACATTGGCTTTGATTTGAGAGAAGTAAATGCCAGAAAGGAGTGGTCCAGGACTAATCACTGGGGGGCTCCACTTGTGAACGGCCTCTTTGTAGAGGTGGACTCCCCAATTCTAACTTCCTGGGTCCAGTCTGTGGCTGGCCATCCACCATGAGACATAAGGGTTTATACCTAACCTTTTGAGTTTTTCAACAATGCCCAAGTTGGTTATTATGTGAAATGCCTTGGCCAGGTCAAGGTAGGCAGTGCAAACTGTTTTGCCCTCATCCATTACTTTGGTGACCTTCTCAAAGATGTCCACCAGGTTGAGTAGTCATGACCTGCCCTTTACAAAACCAAAGTGGGTTGGGTGCAGTGTCTGGAGGTTTCCTGTCATTAATGATCATTTCCATGATAATATTTTTCCATGGCTTAGCATATGAGACTAGTGAGACTTATGGGTCTGCAGTTTCCTGGGTCTGTAAATGGACCAGCTTTGTGCAGAGGGATCACTGTTACTGTTCTTCATTTGTGAGGCACGAAGGCTGTTTGGCTGCTACAGTTAAATAGCAATCCAAGAAGGCCTTATAGGTCATGTTTTATGCTAGTTAGACAGCATCCTGGGATATTGTCTTAGCTCACTGATGCAGTGTTCTTGGCCTTAGAGAGAGACCAGTAAGGACCTGTTCCCTAGGTGTAGCAGTGGGAGTTATATTTGATGGTATTTCCTGAGGGAAGGTTGACAGGGAGAGAAAGGGGTACAGCTGGAGTTGAACTTGTTGTCCAGTAGATTTGCTATATCTTCTGGCTCAGTATAGGTGGCTCCATTAACAATGAGCTCTGAGCACAATTGTGCATTGCCCTTGAGACTGCAGACATAGCTAAAGAATGCTTTGTGGTTGTCTTTGGCCTGGGAGGCCAAATTTACCTCAAGTTTGGCTTTGGTAGACTTTATTTGTCCTTCGAGTTGTTTGTTTAGTTTGAACGTAGTGCTTTTATCCTGCTGGGTGCCAGGGGCGGCCCGTGCTATTGGACTGCCAGACTGCAGCCCCCCCATCTGTAAAAAGAAAAAAAAGAAAGAAAATAAAAGATAAAAAAGAAAGAAAATAAAAGATAAAAAAGAAAATTAAAAATCTCGGACTTTCGCGCATGCACACTAGTCCGGACTGCTGCTGAGACAGTCTGGAGCATGCGCAGGTTTCAGCAGCAGTCCAGATTAGGAAACATTTAAGAACAGAGATCCCAGAAGTCTATGCAGTTGTAACTGCATAGACCATTGCTGGAAACAGATCGGGCTCGGTCTGCAACGTCGGCAGGCTGGAGTCTTGTCGGGGGAAGAACATCTCGCATGGTGGATTTGATCCTCCAACAGACGTAATGTGGGGGCAGGAAGTTTGTGGTTCATGAAGGGATCTACATCGCTCCAGGTGTGTGTGTGGGTGTGGGTGTGCGTGTGTGGCTAGAACAAAATCATGGTGGTGTGGTAGGGAATACCTAGGAAGCTCTTTCACTAAGATAGCAGTTTTATTTAGCAGCTGTCATTGCATTGTAAGGGGTTAATATATTTCGTTTTTTAACAAACACATATTTTCATTAATTTTTAACAATGTTTGTAATCGTTTTAAGCATACATTTTTAAGCATACATTTTTATACAGGTGCTATTTTTAAGGATGGATTTTAGGTCTCGGTTGAACAATATATTTTTATACCTTTATTTAAATCTGTACTATGTTCATTTAAGGTCATCATTTCACTTAGCAATTTTACAATTAATTAATTGAGTTAATAAGATCACATGATCAATTTTCAATAGTATAAAAGATTTGATATTATTTGTGTAAATCAACTTGATAAAGCCTGGTATTACCAGGCGAAAGCGCTTGTTTTGAGCTTGTCTTTTTGTCCAAATAAAGGATTTATTGCACTAACTGGGCTGCTTATTGAAGATTGCATTCGTTTTTCACTGTTCCAGTTTGGATTAACTTTTATTACTAGCGACATCACAGTTGAAAGTCGAGCAACGCTGGTATTTGCTTGTGGAGTTTTCCTGTTATTGGTTTGTGTTTTTCACTTTTTTGTGGTAGGGAATACCTCAGGCTTGAACACTATACCTTGTATGCAGGTGTTAAGGACCTGAATTCCCTACCCACCACCATTTGTAAAAAAAATTGCAGATTTTTGCCTCGTATTTGATCTAATCTGTTCCTCGTAATATCTGTGGTTTCTAAATGTTGCAATGCTTGATATTTGATGGTGCAGTGGTAGCATTGTTGCCGCACAGCTGCAGGTTCTCAGGTTTGATTCTTGGCTGGGGTGCCTTCTGTGTGGGGTCTGCATCTTCTCCCTGTGTTTGTGTGGGTTTGCTTTTGTGTCCTCCCATGTTACAAAGACATGTCTGCATTATTTCTTCCTGGGTCTCTGCTGAAAATTGTTTTTTTGTTCCAAGTCTGACTGTCCTGATTAACAAATGTTAAATAAAATTGACAGACATTTGAATTTCAGACTTCAGGTTTCTGAATGATTAACTCCTTACATATTTGATGGTGCAGTGGTAGCATTGTTGCCTCACAGCTATAGGTTTTTCTGGTTTGATTCTTGGCTGGAGTGCCTTCTGTGTGGAGTCTACATCTCATCCCTGTGTTTGTGTGGATTTGCTCTGGTGTCCTGCCATTTTACAAAGACATGTGTCTGCAGTATTTCTCCCTGGGCCTCTGCTGAAAATTGTTTTTGTTCCGTCAGAAGTAAAATTGACAGGCATTTGAATTTCAGACTTCATATTCTTCAGAAAATACATAGTGACACAACCTTTTATTCTAGCAATTTTCTAAGTTTATAAGATGAATATTTGAAATTTGTCCTTATTTTTGGGACTATATTACCCCATTATTGGCTTTGTCCAGGTTTTTTGTGCTAAGGTTGACAGCTATGGCAAGAACTGAATTCACTGAATATATCTTAGGGCTGTATTCCCTCATTACTGGGTTAGTCCAGGTTTTTTGTGCTAAGAGGTTGTTGACAGCTATGGTGAGAACTGAATTCATTAAATGATAGCCATTTAAGGTTTAGTCTTCCTCCCTTTCACAAAGCAGCTGATTTGGCATAGTGGTATGTTGCTCTGACTGTTTTGCACAGTGACCTTGGCAGTAAAATGTATGGTGGTAACACAGCATTTTTCTTTCACAAAGCAGGTGATTTGGCATAGTGGTATGTTGCTCTGACTCTTTTGCACAGGGACCTTGGCAGTAAAATGTATGGTGGTAACACAGCATTTTATTCTAGCAACTTTCCAAGATTATACAAGCAATGTTTAATGTGTCCCTGATTTTTGGGCTTTTGACCCCCCCCCCAATAAATTTGGCTTTTTCCAGATTTCTTGTGCTGTGAAGTTGAGATGCAGTTGAGTATTGAGTAGATTTTACAAGGAGCTGAGAGCTGCAGGGGAAGAGAAGTTTAGTGCTGCTTATGCTAAGTCAACTTGCATTGTTAATAGCACAACAGGTTGTGTACTTGCTTTTGATGCAGAAGATTGTTGGTTCTACTCCCACAAGGGGTGAATGCTTTCTACTGAAAAAGTTAAGATACTAACTATGAGCCTGTTATCAATTTGCCATCCATTTCCTATTGCAATATTACTAGCTTATCATTTTTAATGTAATATAGGCAATTTATTCCTCAGGAGCATCAGGCACTTTATGTTTCGATGAAACCATGAAATATAAAGGTGTTTACTAGCAGCAACCTCTTCATTAGTTACAGATTTATTTAATGTGGAATTATTTAGATGACTTTTTACTTCTTCAGAGATTGTACATATTTACTGATAATGGTGGACTGTAGAATTGTGCATATTTACTGATAACGGTGGACTGCAGAATTGTGCATATTTACTGATAACGGTGGGCTGTAGAAATTTGAGTAGACTTTTATGATGGAAATGTTCTGAACTGGACAGTTTTGTCATTATGGGTGCATGCATTTTGTTTCATTGCTTACTGGAAAGATGTTCTGAATTGGGCAGTTTTGTCATTATTGGTGCATGCGTTTTGTTTCATTGTTCACTGGAAAAATGTTCAAAACAATAGGAAGGTGTGTCAAAGAGCACATGTATGTTTCATATGCAAGGGGCCTGTAATTTGAAAACAGCCCAGAATGAATCTTTATCTGCCACTGGTAAAATATATTTTCTTTGAATGTGGTTTTCAATGCTGTTTCAATGAATGTGAGTTTCAAGGGCAGAGAAGTTTTAATGCTAAGTTTGTTTAGCAGATGTCTTAGTGTTTGTGCTGTAAAATGCAAAATAAAACTTTCAAATGAAGTCCAAATCATCATAGAAGTAAATCAGTATGCACATTAGTGTTTATGGTAAATGGAGTGAAATAGCCAAGTAATGGATCATTGGAATGGCTGCAGGGGGAGGCTCCATTCGACCATGATTTTGTGAGGGGGAAGGGCGGCAAACTTAAAGACAGCCCCAGCTGAACTATACCTCCCAACTGTCCAGATTTTCAAAGAATTAATAGATTTTTGCTTCTTATTTTTGGTTTGTTCCTCATAAAATTTGTTGCTTTCTGGCAAATCATTTAGGAATTAAGTCACTAAATAATGACATACTTCATAACCTTCAGAAAAATGCATGCTAAAGTAAGACCTGTTGTTCTATCAACTGTCTCAGTTTATACAAGAGCAATTTTTAGTACTGTTTATATGTTCCCCCAATATATTTGGCGTTGTCCAGATTTATTGCATTAACAGGTTGAGCGGTACATGCAAATAAATTGCTTTATAGAATTAGGCATAGTCAAACCTATCAACTGTCCCTGATTTTAGCTCAAAATGTTGCTCTTCCCCCTAATAATCCCTCTGCAATATAGCAATTTTGGAAGAAAACACGGAGGGTTTACAATTAAGAAATAACTGTAATAATCAGAGTTATAGATTACTTTTATTACAGAAATGCATGTAGATTCTTTTATTTTGTCAGCTGCTCAAGTTAGCAGTACTAATATTAAAGTGACCCTTCTTTGACAGGTTCACAGCTGTATTGTGTGGCTATTTTGTATTTTTACATCACATTTTTGGTCCATTTTTCATAAAATTGTGTTTTTTTTTGGCAAATTAGTGACAAATCATTAAAGACTGAAGTTAGAAAATAATGGCAGACATTTGAGTTTCAGATTTCATACCTTTCAGAAAATTCATACTAATGCAAGACCTATTCTATTATCTTTCTAAGTTTATAAGAGCAATATTTAAAAATTTTCCTTATTTTTGGGCCTTTGTCCCACTTCTTTGTATGGCTTTGTCCAGATTTCTTGCTCTGAGGTTGAGGGGTATGACAAATGTGTCAGGGCCATCACAGTCAGCCAGAGACATTTCAAATTGTGACATACTTGTTGCACCCCACTCCCCCATGTAGTGACTATGGATGTGTCGAAGCAAGGCAAGGAGTAGTTATGCAGTGTAAATGTGCAGAGTATCCCCCATCCAAGGTAGACGCAAGTACTAGAGTGGCTTTCCATCTGTCCTTGATTTTTGCAGAATGGTCTGGTTTCTGTCATATTTTTTGTACTGTTGCTTTATGCTTATTACTCAAAGTGCCTGTTGCTCTGTGTTTAAGTAGCAATACTTTAATGACCATCAGGTAAGCTTGGCTGAAAGAATAGTCATTGTCAAGATGCACAGTTGTCTCATTAAACTTAACAGGAGCTTTAAAGATTTAAGAACCATCTGTTTATCAAAAGATGAACTAGAAATGTAAAGCCTATAATTGAAATGCATATGACAATATTTGTCATAAAGACAGGATTACATATAGATTATGAAGCTCATTACACTTGGAGAATGCTTCTAAATCTGCAGTTTTACCATAAACTAAATTTTCTGGCAGTCCAAAAATCCTAATGTTATCGCATAGATCCATTGTCCAGTAATCCTTTTAAGCAATGTATCTTGAGCTTATTTCTGTTCTTGTATTTCATTTTCCATGTCATTCACAGCTTTGATCATGTTTTGCCCATGAAACAAGTAGATTTGTTTTGTAGTTGTCAGGCAGCAGGTCTTTTTTAGTATAAAACATTTTTCCAAGTAGGGGGTGGACTATAATTATCAGAGATTTCTACTTTGCTGGAGTTCCTAGAATTTGTCTACTGGAACTTTCAGACTGATAAACTGACAGAGAAAATTTCCAAAGTAATTTCTGACAGGAATATCAGCATTTACTTTCTTTTTTAATAAAGCTCAAGAATATAAATTATAATTAGAACTGCAGTGCAAGAAGTGGTTTGAGTTGAGAATCTGCTGCTTGTGTTTCTTTATGATTTTGACTGGCATTCCATTAATGTATTTAAAAGTAATTTATTTTTCATGCCTCCATGCCTCACAACCTTTTTGTTTCCATCTAGATATTAAGTAAGCTGTCATGCAGTTGTCCAATGCATTGAAATAGTTTTATTCTTCTACACTGTATTCTTTTAGTGAGGAACCTTGATTGGACTCTCATTGTTGAATGACTGGTTTGGCACCCAGGGCAGTGTATTTAGTTAGGTTTTAACTCAAGGTCCAGTCTGTGGCTGGCCATCCACCATGATTTGAGTTTTCAACAATGCCCAAGTTGGTTTTTATGTGAAGGTGCAAAACGTTTTTGCCCTCATCCATTACTTTGGTGACCTTCTCATTGATGTCCACCATTCAGCTGTCATGACCTGCTTGTTTGTTTAGTTTGAACATAGTGCTTTTATCCTGCTGGGTGCTACACCTCCTAATTTTTGCCATGATTTTATTCTTTCTGTTACACAGCCTATTGATGTTCTGATTCCACCACTATGGCTTGTTTTTTTGAATTAGTTCTGTACTTACTCTTGATGGGTATAGCTGTCTCTGTGCAGTTGTTAACATGCTTGTATAGGGTTTCTGTGAGCAGTTCTGCATAGGCATCCATATTCACAGGGTTTGTAGGGGCTTGAAATTTTGCCACGTTATCACTTAACAGTGGAAAGCAAGCCTTAGAGTAGTTCCTGAGTGTTCCATTGTTAGCTGGGGTTCCAGATTTTATTTTTACTTCAAAGGAGACCATTTTGTGGTCTGAGCTTACCATGGAAGATATTTAACTAGGGGTGTGTGCAGCATTCTCCCATATTAGTGAGGACCAGATCCAGGAATGTTTGCACCCCTAGTTGGTGAAGTGACAATCTGGTCCAGTGAGTCTGTGTTTACAAAATCAAGGAATTTCTGTGCCTGTATGTTTGGTATCATATATGATTCCCAGTTAGTAGTGGAGTAATTAAAGTCACCCATGAATATGATATTGGGTTGGATGGTGTTACCAATAAGTTTAAATACACGTTATGGGTTTCCTGGGTCGTAGAGGGGGACCTAAAACTTGCAAGGAAGTGGCATGGAATTCTGCCTTTGGTGATTTTTATGTGGAGAAGCTCCAATGCATTGTCCTGCTTGACTAGTCTTGAGGTATATTTATTTTTGTTGTAAATCGAGACAATTCCACCTTTCTGCAAAACTTGTACTCTTTTTTTCTGTGCAACATGAGGAAGATGACAGAAAATAACTCCAGCATCTGTTTTTATCCTTCATCAAGGCCCATAAACATCTTAAGTTGACATCCAGCAATCCTTTAAAGAGGAAAATTATAATGATACCCATATACTGGACTTCTGTGACCAGCTGTAACCCTGCAATTGTTCTATGATCCCCCAAAAATATTAAGACTAGCTTAATTTAATGGAAAAACAACAGTTTTACTCAGGTTTAACTGCATAGCAGAGAAAAGGGCAATACCCCCAGTATTCCCAGAAGCTGCCATATTGTATTTTTGGGGTCCTTCAATCACACCACCCACTCCTCAGCAATTCAAGAAGAGACAACAAATCAGTAGAAGAGAGTATGAACAGTAAATTGACACAGTTTTATTCCTAACCTATTTGCTAATGGCTCAATTGCCTGTGCAAACAGCAGTAGTGACATAGGACATCTTGCCTAGTCCCTCTTCCTAATGGGAACTGTGTAGATAACTACCCATTCATAGTGACAGTGACCCATTCATAGTGACAGTGGCACTTGGAGTGAAATGCAAGAGCTGTATCTTATTTATAAATGTTTCTGAAAATTATAACCCTTCAAGATACCTCATAAATATAACCTCTGCGCAGAATCAAATGCACTTTTAAAATCAAGTAAAACCACCCCACTGGCTTCTGAAGCTCTTTCCTCCTATGTCAAAATATGTAACCAGAGCTACACTAGATCCAGACCCACTGTCCTGCCTTTAATAACGTCTTTTTGTCAATTCTATACCAACCAAGGAGCAATATTTTCCAGTCTGTGTGCTAAGATTTTGGCAAATATCTTGCATTCTAGGTTCAGTAATACAATTTGTCTATCAGAGTTCAGAAAAACAGGGTCCTTACCCAGTTTCCAAAGCAGACTAATTGTGGCTATGGCAAAGAAATCTAGTTGTACCTTCTAGGCCGCCATTTCAAAGATGACAAAGTCCTCCTCTCCAACTGCAATTTAAGAGTCTTGAATAGATCCGGAGTCAATCGGTCAAGGCCCAAGGCTTTGTCTGATTTTAGAGAGTCAATTACAACAACACCTCTTCTAGGGAGACTGGTTTCTAAAGAAGGATACTATCCTACTCAGTGATCTGTGGAAGAGCACACCCTGAGATAAATTGCTTAATTCTGCACTGATCACCTGCTCCTACTGAAGTATAAATCTCTGCTAATCTATCACTCTTAATCCCATTAATAGTACTCAGATCATAAACCAGGCCCCCTTTCTCTTGCTTGATAACATTTATAGAGACTTCCTGATGTCTATCCATCAATCCTTTAGCCAGTAATGTTGCAGAAGTCTTCCCTTTAGCCCATGCAAATGATTTCATTCTCTCCCATTTTTTCTTTAACTTATCATAAAGGAGGGCTTTGTACTGTTGGTTAAGCTTTATACAGTTTTCCCAAAGAATTTTATTATTACAACATGTACTCTTGTATGACTGTTCTTCATGCTCAATTTGTCTTTCCAGAGAATCTAACTTCCCACTTTTCCTAGTACTCTCCTTCCTCTGCCATTCCAAGAAAAACCTTCTTAAGTCACACTTAAACCTCAATCACAGCTGACTACAGGGTGAGGCTGCCACCTCTCCTTTTCTGAGATAAGTAGTCACCCATTCTTGCAGGGTTTACACTTCTATGGGATTTTTTTTTAAAAAGTGGTTCAGCTCTCCACAGGGGAGGACAGGAGAGACTTCTCAACTCACCTGTGTCTAGTACAATAACACTGCGATCTGACAGCAGGCCGGTGGAATGCTGAATATCCATCACTCTGCTCATGGTCGTCTTAACTGTATGCCAAAAATCAATTCTACTAGCAATCCTATCCTGCTGTCTAACAAAAGTGTAGTCTTGACCATGTGGGTTGCTAGCCCTCTAAATGTCAGTTAACCCTAGGTCTGATATAAAATGCTGTAAGATTGACCAACATTTTGATAAATGCTGCCTCCTAGCCAGGACACTGTCTATAACAGGTTCAAGGACAACATTAAAGTCCCCACCCTGAAAGATCTGTTTTCTGATCTCCTTCAGTCTACAAATGGTGTTAAAAAAGATCAACAAGAGGCCCTCAGAGTCTATATTGGGAACTTAAAACATGTACAACAATAAGGGCATCAGTGGGCCATATGCACTTTTAAAATCAACTATCTTCCCTCTGTATCATGCTTCTCCTCCAAAACTGACCACCTATGTGGTTATGAACTAGAGTTACAACCCTTCTTTTGGCATTTTTTTGTGCTACTAGCCTTACTCCAGCCTTTCCATAAATGTAAACATTTATCTTCCTTGACCTTCTTAAGCTTAATTTCCTACAGAAGAACTACATTTGCATTGACTCTAGTCAACCTGTTTATCACTGCATGTATTTTGTGAGCTGTGCCAAGGTCTCTATAGCATTCCAAGAGATAAGTCTTACCAGTTTCGATGTAGCATGGATAGGATTACTTTGGAGAGATCCATGCTGCAACTGAGAGATCCATTGCTTATACCCTTGAATTCTGGTGAGGTCATAAAAGGGTATTTGCAACTGGAAGAAACTGAAGTGAAACAAAAAATGGGAAAAAAGAATACAGAGAGTATAAATGTAAACTTACAAACAGAAAATCAAGAGAGACACAGCAAGCAAAATGTAGGTATCAATGTTACCTAACAAAAGCAACTATAAAGAAAGAATCGACAAATCAAATGTAGTCACAAACTATGTAAAAAAGAATATACTAACAAGCTATAATGATAATCATGGGCTGGAATACCTAACAGAAGAAATAACAAATGCTTCTGCACCAACAGCAGTGAGCAATCCTCTCCTTTCCCAAACCCATATAACAAAACATACATAGCTACCTTAAGAAATTATAATGTAACAGGCAAGATAGGCCCATATAGCAAACAACTAATGGAAAAGTACTGGTGGCTATGACTGTATTTTCCATTCCAACTTAACTTTCTAATTTATATGACAAGGAGACTCCTGCAGTTAATATAGAAATGCCAGTAGGGAGCCCTGTAAATGCCTGGCCCACCTGCAGATCGGTAAAATAAGAAGAGAGAAAAAGCAGCTACATATATAAACATAGATGATACTCTATCACCTGATAGTGTCTGCCCCAGTCAAAGTGACATTGCCAACACAGACTGTTCCACTTGAGGTACTTCCAATGGAGATGGTTCCAGAGTGCAAAAGTCATCCGACCCCTCCAAGTTAGTGGCTAGTGGTTGAAACCTATTAGACAACTGAAGATCAGCACTACCTCCCTTTCCTTTAGCTTGTTGCATGAATTAAATACTTAATAAAGTACAAACTTCCACCCTAGCACTCCTTCCTTTTTCACTAAAGGAGACTTAAAAGGAGAAAAAAAACAGCCACCTTTCCCATGTGTTTGTGTTCACTAGCTTACAGGTCTTACTGACCAGGGGACCTGCTAGGTCAGATATGCCAAACCTGGAGGATAGGTTGTCAGTGGCTGCGTCAGCCTGCACTGGCAAGTGAAAAAACATGCATAATCTCATTTCACTGAAGCTGTAGGGATGCAGGTAATCTCAGCTGTACAGGTAGACCAAGATCCCTCCAACTAAGAACCACCAGGACAAAGGCCTTCATCTTTAGATACAATGCTGTGTCATAATCAGGCACTGCTCATCTTATGCTCTCCAAGTATCAAGAAACTGCTACATTTCTACTTTTCTTAAAAATTCTCTCACAATCATTGCATCCTAAACAAAATGAATTGCCTGGGAGCATTCAAGTTCTTCATTCTTGGAGTAATTCTGTGCACTACCTTAATTATCAGTGGCTGTTTCCTCTTCACCGCCTTTTTCAGTTTCAGAGCGATAAAAGAAATCAGGTCCCCAAGCCACGGTGGTGCAGCGGTAGCACTGTTGCCTCACAGCAAAAGGTTCTCCCGTTCGATTCTTGGCTGGAGCGTTTTCTGTGTGGAGTCTGCATGTCCTCCCCACGGTCAAGTGGTGTTCGAAAAACATGTGTGAATGGGTGTGCCTTCATTGAAGGTTGGGCATCGGGCTGGCACCTCGGCACCATAAAAATCTACTGCCAATTATTAGCGGACTGGAGTTCCACTGTGGCAACCCCTAACTGGGAAAAAGCCGAAAGAAGAACAAAAAAGAAATCAGGTCCCCACCATCTACACCTTCAGGGAGGCAAGTTAAATGTAAATTGTTCCTCCTTGCCCAGTTCTCCATATCATATAACTTATTTTCCATTCTTAAGGAGTGAATGTGGATATTTTGAAGACCCTGAGAATGAGCTACCATGATGCTCCTTAAAAAGCCTAGTTCAACCTCTGTATGAGCACATTTCTCCTCTGCAGCAGCTAATTTTAACTCACGATGGCTAGTAACCTCCTTAATTTGCTGCACATCTTTCTTTATAACCTCCAGCATCATTGCAAGGGCCTCCATGTTAGCCTGCATAACTTTATTGCCTTTGGAGATAACAGACGTGGTATTCATCATGTCCAACCAACACACACGCAAGGAAAGTAGAGAGAAATGCTGCCTGGTTTATCCTTAATAAAAGTAGTGTTAAACTGATAGGTGTAAATGAGCACTTAATTCACTAACTGCATTTCAAAATACAACATAAGAAATAAAAGAAATGTGATTAAGAGGTTAAGGAAGGAGAGAATGAACCAAATTATCAGCGCATCACTTCCCATTCCTGTGTACTTCCCTGTAAAATAAATGTACTTAAAGTCTATATCCATAAAGTACATACCTGTTCATGAATATCCACACATGAATGGGTTCAGCAATACCTATATATTTAGGGACATGATAAGATGAAGCATTTTATATGTATGCATTAAAAAGGAATATGTTATGGCAGCTAAAGATATGTGGGAAGAAACTAAACAAAAGATAATATAAAAACTGCGAATCTGGAAGCTCTTGATTATAAATATAAATAGGATGATAAAAGCAGTGAAAATGCTTTTAGTCCCTTTAGTTTTATATATAGTTCAGGCATACTTTTATCAAAAAGGAGATACGTTGAGGATGATAATAAAGAGTTAAAGCAATTTATATGAAAGGAAGAAAGCAATAAAAGAAGGTGGTTTAGGACTGTGTGATTTGATAGAGACTTTATGCAGTTAAAGTTCATATACATAACTGAAGCAGGTGGTTATAAATCAAAGTGGAAAGAGATGATCTTGAAACAGGGTTGGGGGGGGTCCAAGAAATAAGGAGAGAGTAGGCTTTTAGATGCTGGCCCTTAAGAAGAATAGCAAAAAGTCATACAGAATATTATATTCATAAGGAAGAAAACAGTATACCAAGAGCTAAAGCAATATGGGAATGAAGAAAGGAGAGTTTGCAAATAGGGCTGACTACAAGAAGGGTACGGAAAATAGGCAAGAAGGTGGTGGAACTCGCTGGAGGAAATTAGCAAAGGAATCAAGTTATTGAAAGCGAATAACTAGGGTGAGAATGGAAGGGTATCGCAGTGGGATGAGACTACATAGAAGTTTGGACTCCAGGTTAGAGACTGCTTTCAATACCAAGGACTGATACGTATAATAAAGCGGAAGGGATAGGAGAATCCAAAGTGAAAGACCTGCTCTGACAGAGTTTTTAGTTGAGTCTAGAACAGAAGCTTCTGTTAACAAGCGGATAATTAGTAGGGCATATACAATATTGTATGGTAACTATAAGAATCAAATAGAAGAGGTTAGAAAAACATGGAAAAAGATAATGTAAAGGCAACTAGTAAAGGAACAATGGGTAGACATCTGTATGGCTCCCAAGAATGCAATAAAGTCCAGATGGTTTATGATATTTTGCATTAAAATGTTTGCATAGCTATTTTAATACCCTGAAAGATGTCAACGATTTTTTTTCCTCACAGTGAATTCTGGATGCGTGAGAAGAAAGACATAAGTAATTTAGAGCACATTTTTTTAGAAATGAAACAAGTTTGACTGGTTTAAAAAAAAACTCCCTGCATAGTACTTGGTCAAAAATGTTGTGGGGAGCCAGTGGCTATAACTTAAAAATATTTTTTTTCAGCTAGAATATAGATAGCATCTGAATTGTCTAGGCATAGTAAGACTCTACTAAGATTAATGTTATTGGCTACAAAAGAAAGCAATTACTAGAAAAAAAGGAAAAAATCTAAATCAAGTATAACTGAAGATATTCTAAAGAAAAGAACTCAAAATGGAATCTTTAGGAAAAGGGAGGCACACATTACATACAAATTTGTGAGAACGAAATCTGCAGAATAATATTCAGGAGCAGGGATGATGTGTAAGGGAAGTCAGGAATTCAGCAATGTAATGTTGAAGTGAATAAACCTTGTTAAAGAGAAAGCACACACACACACACACACACACACACACACACACACACACACACACACACACACACACACACACACACACACACACACACACACACTGCAGGAAAATGGCAATGAAAAATGGTACTGTTGTTTGCTTTCTTTTCTATTAAATGTGTATATACCCATGTCACTGAATAACATGTAATACTTTGATAAAGATGTTTTTAAAAAGTGTTACATGGAATGTAAGAGAGATATCTTCCAGCGATAAAGGGGAAAGCATTCTAGTAAATCTTCAGAAATTTAGAGACTATGCAGTCCCGGTCTGGGAAACCAAACTATCTCACACTGAATCGGAAATCCTGCATAAACTATCAACAGGCTAGGAGATATCATACTCTGCAAAAACATTGAAATTCAGGGATGCCATTTTAATTCATCATATTTAACTGGCAGTTACAGCAGGAGGAAATGGATGATGGTAACAGGAAATGAACGAATAATCCAAAAATAACTGGGTGGAAGAATGCAAATGGTGAAGAATATCTTAGAACTGGAGAACTTTCATGGGCATGGCCAATATGATCTGTCCCTTCATAGAAATGTCTACAGTTGTATAGAAGCTTGGTATATCCCAGATATGAATACTCTAATAGGAAAGACGTCAACATTGCACTATAACCCATCTTATACAAAGTCCCTGTGAGGAAATAAAGTACACTGAACTCCTTGCAAAGTTTTAAATCAGTGAGCAAAGGTAATGCAGTTGGCAAACACTTGGCAGGCCAAATATTCCAAGCAAGCAGCCTATGCATATAATACCACCACCCACCCCTGAGGACCAACACAGTCAACACAACACATTGCAATCAGGAACAGTACCAGTCTGTTTTAGAAATTTCATTTGTTAAACAGATGCCTATTTATTTATATTTCAGAACATTCTTCTCTTCATCATCTGTGTTAGAGAGAACAGCGAACACATTTTTTTAGTAAGTGTATATACTGTTCGATTTTTTAATTAAAGAAATCTTGCTGCAGTGATTCGTGGTTCCTGTTGTGACTGAGCTGTGTTGTGCTCATTACTTGTTATGCATATAATACCTCAACAGCAGGAGTGACTAAATGAAATGAGTATTGTCTAAATGGTCCTTCTGCTGCACACAGTCCTTAAGAATTTGGGGGTCTGTCTAAGTTTAACAAGAATATATGGATTTCACAGTGCAAATCATTCCAGACCCTTCCCCAACAACATGACAACTTCATGCATTATCAGGGAAAAAATGAAGCAAAAAAAATTCAGATGACCACCACGGCTTAAACAAGTTTAATTAGACAAGCGCTTTCACGTAGAACAAGCTACGCTTTCTCAAGTTTTCAATACAACTAACAAAATGCCTAAACATTTTATAATCAAAAATACCTTCAGTTAATATCAATTAATACATCATTAAAATCAATTAAACAATTGAAATACATCAATTAAACTATTCATCCACTATTACATCTACTTAAAAGAGTGAGCTTCCAGTTCGGGTTTAATACAAACATAGTTATTTAATCCAGGGTGTATATGGGCTTGTAACTTTAATATCCACTTTAACTCAACTCGTTCTATTTGATTGTTTAGATTACCCACTCTCTTGTCACTGACAACAATTTGTATAACTATAAACCTGAACTTGTGCAAAGGAAATTCTATAACGTGCTTTGCTAGAGCATTCCACTTATTTTTATTGCTTACATCATACATGTGCTGATATATTTTATCTCTAAGTCGTTTCTGTGTTTTGCCTATGTAAAAACACTTGCATTCTACACTCTACCATATACACTAAATTAGTTGTTTTACAAGTAGCATAAAATCTAGGTTGGAAAATAAAGGGTAGGACTGGATGTTTAAACTCCTGTATAGTGGCAACATATTGACACATTTTACATTTACTACAAGGGTAAGTTCCAAACTTATGGAAGAGCACTTGGTAATGAAACGTACTTTGTTACTTTGCTTGATGTTTCTTTTCGTAGTTGAATTCTTCAGTGAAAAACAGGACATTTCAACAGGCAATTTGGAATATAACAAATCCATCAAGATAAAGGTTAAAACAATACTGCAATTAACCTAGAGGCACAAGTTTCACATTTAGAGCAATACTGTAAACTCTCTTGTACACTATGGGAACAAAGAATCACACTGGGAATTAAGGTACAAAAAGCAGTAACATTAATCACTAAGCTTCCTTTCTACTCAGAAGTGGAACAGACCTGCTAAATAAACAACATTGCCTAAAGTCATGATAAATAAATCAAAATAAAGAAAAATGGAAGCAGATATCCACAGTTTGGCAGGGTTGTGGCTAAAACCACCACTTTTCCTAATGTAGTTTGCAAGGTATTGACAGATTATTACAAAACCAGATGTAGTAACACTTTCCCTGCAGCTACTACTGAAAGATATAGATTGCTAGAAAAAAATAAAACAACCACATATTTACAGCACCATAGTGAGCTACAGCAGCCTATTACAAAAGACAAATTCTTAAATGCAATATTATCATTAAAAACAGACACACCTAGGAGGAGATGGGCCCATGTTATATTTGTACAAGTTCTCTAAAACACAGTGACATAAACAGTTACCTTTTATATAATATCAGTACCATCATAACCATGGGCCAACTGGATCTGTCAGATTATCCAAAATTATCTGATTTCTGAAGCCTGGCAAAGACAAACCAGTTACTGAAAATTGCTACCTATTTCAGTGCTCCCTAACAGAAACTAATGTTATTGCAATATTTCTGGCTTTATAGCTAGTCCCAAAGCTCAACAATAATCCATGAGTCACAACTATTTTAGACAGCAGAACATTCTAGGTCCTATTTAGCTTTGCCTTCAGATTACTTAGAAATCGACACTTAACCCACCAGGTTGTATTTTCAAAAACATTTCAGCACCTCATAACATGATTTGTTGTGTCCCACACTTAAGAACTTCATATTCCTGACAAATTATTCAAGCTGTTCATTGTCTGTATGCCAGTCGACTAGCCCTAGTGGTTACTGATGGATTCCATTACTGCATTTGAGACACAAAGAGGCAGCTGATACTGTGCTCATCTCTGCACTTAAGTGGAAACACTGATGGCTTATTTTGGCCATTATTTTGGCCATCTCTGCACTGTAAAAATCATGTATTCTTATAACTGGTTTGAAGATTATGGTATCCTCTGGGTGAAGGCCCCTAAACCTAATCTTCTGGAGTTCCAAATTCTTCTCTCGGCTTTTCCTAGTTAGGGGTCACCACAGCAGATCACCTATCTGCTCATGATTGGCAGTGGAGTTTTACGGTGTTGAGTTGCTAGCCCAATACCCAACCTTCCACAGAAGGCACATACACGCATGCACTCACACCTAAGGCCAATTTAGAGTGTCCAATTGACCTACAGCATGTCTTTGGAATGTGGGAGGAAACCGGTGCACCCAGAAGAAACCCATGCAACCACAGGGAGGACATGCAGACTCTGCACAGAAGGCAACCCAGCCGAGGATTAAACCGGAGAGCCTCTTGCTGTGAGGTGGCAACGCTAACCACTGCACCACTATGGCCGCCCCTTCTGGAGTACCATATATTCCACTTTAATGATATAAAACAACTAATGGCCATATACATTGTTCTTAAACAACAATGGAACTTGCAAACACAGCACAATAGCATTCAGTTATACTCTGGCCCGTGTACTAAACTGGATTTCATACATATTTAACTATTTTCAGCTAAAACTAAAAGGCTCTGTCAAACCCATTACAGTTTTCTGGGAACAGAAAACTTCCATTCTTTTTTTCAAAATAGCTGTACCTGTATACTCAAAAATGGAAAAAAGGTATAGCAGAATACAAATGTGAATTTTGACTTATTTCTCATGGCAGGCAGTCTGCCATCCACTAGGCTTCGAGGCAGAGGCCAGGATAGGAAAGCAGTGCTAAAACTGAAGGTATCGTTAAGTTCAGGCTGGTTGAATATCCTGCGGTTTAACCAGTATTGGACTATTGTTCTGGTTATTGGGAGATACCCCTAGGGATCAGAATATCATTTTTGAATGTATGGACCAGGTTCAGCAATCTTTCTTTGTGATTTCCTTTGTTTGTAAAAAATTATAGTCAGGAGCGGCCTTAGGTCAACTGGTGCCCTAGGCAAAAGGGGTCCACGGCGCCCCCCCACACCACCTAGTGCCCCCATACTGGTCTACCTACACCAAATAAATACTGGAAAAGCACCCCTGCTAGAGCAGTGCCCTAGGCAGCCACCTAGTTGGCCTATGCCTAAGGCCAGCTATAATTATAGTCATGTAGGTCCTCAGAACACCAAGGATCATGGGTTGGTTAACGCAGCTCTCTATCTTTGAGCACAAGAAATTTGGACAAACCCTAAAATAATTGGGGGACAAAGGTCCCAAAATAGGGACATATTTTAAATATTTCTCTTATAAACTTAGAAAATTGCAAGAATAACAGAATTTGAGTTAGCATGCATTTACTTAACGATATCCAGTCTGAAATTCAAATGTGTCATTATTTAGTGACCTAAATTCTAAGTGATTTGCCAAAAAAAATACACACATTTTATTAGGAACAGACCAAAAATATGAAACAAAAATCTGGGCAGTTGAGAAGCATAGCTTGATATATCTAGACCATATCATTAATTATTCAGTAATGTTCTTTAGTTCTGGGACAGGCATCCAACCTGCAATAGACAAAACTGTCTGATATGAAAGTGCATACGCCATTTCCATTATAATTAGTAATAATGTATTTTTGATTATAGTTCAGACATTGGTAGGATCCCATATTTAGAGACAAGTTAACAAGTGAGTTAATTACATTAATTGTTGTCTGGAAGTATTTTTTCCACACTTGCTTTCTTTATTTAACGCTGAAGTGATGCTTTTGTTGTCTCTCAAGGTATATCCTCTTTTAATACAATAAATACTTTTTTTGGACTACAATGATGAGATGACTTTTGTGAGGAATACAACCATACGAGTATCAGGAAGACCTAAAATATATCACACTGAATCTAGTTCAAAGTACGATTAAGGCAATTAGGACATTACAAGTACTATTTGTAAAGCTATGGCCCAGCATTCTGCACCAATACAATTAGAGCTCTTATGGAATTATCACCTTTATTTACAAAGCTGTGTTCCTGTCTTCAGCAAATATACCATACTAGAGGAAATGGGGGGGGTTCACCCCCCCCCACGAAGCCTTCACCTTTTTTCTTAATCAAAGTCCTCACTGGTGACATGTTACATATACTGCAGCAAGAGGGGCTTTCACAATGGTATGTGGGGATTGCATTTCCTTGTTTAATATTACTTCAAATATTAACTCAAACCAAACAAACACTGAAATACTTAAAACAAAACAAACACTGAAATACACAACTGTATTAAACCTCTTATCATTTTCTTATATTCATCTTAATAGCAAGTTATTCATTGCATTTCCCTCATAAAAGCCATCTCACCATTGTAGTCCAAAAAGAAACTTATTTTTTTGTATTAAAAGAGGATGCACTTCAAAGAAACGCTTAAAACAGTAGTGCTTACATTAAATAAAGAAAACGTGGAATAAATACTTCCAGGCAACAATTAGTATTATTTCCTGTTATAGTGAATATGACAATTTTCTGTTTCATTTACAAGGTATCCCTTTATTCTGAACACTTCCTTGCTGTTTACTCACTGTGGAATCATAGTAGGTCACACTGGTGTCCACATTAACAAAGTTTAATACAGTTTATATAATCCCATAAAGGCAAAATGCCAGGGAACATGAGGTGTTTAGTATGCAAAATACATTTTCTTCATTTTATTATCACACCAGTCATTATTGTATTTACTTATTTAATGCAAAGATTATTTTCTGGAAAATAATTTGATTTACCTATTTTGGCAGAATAGCTATCACCTATATTTTACAAAATACATATCACACTGCTATCCAACAGCCATATAGCCTTACATGGTCAACGTACTAGTACAGATATTACTGTATTTGCATACTTTGTTATTATTAAAACTATTGGTTAATTTAGTTAAGTATTCTTGGGGTATTTTACTGAAACACAAAGATTTAGGTTTAATGTTGAAGGATTTACCTTGTATTTCATATAAACGGGGCAGAAATATTAGTGATATTATAGTACATAGTGTGTTTTGTATGCCTATAATAAACCTGAATGAACAAATAGCATCCAAGGGTACTACCCCCTGTGGTAAATGTTGTAGTTATGTGGTGAACAGTTTTCCAGTAATTAATGGTCTTCATTTTCAGACACAAGGCAGCTATAGTTGTGAAAGTGTGTGTGTGTGTGTGGGGGGGGGGGGGTAATTTATGCTTTAAAATGTCCATGTGATAAATTTTATATTGGAGAAACTAAAAGGTCCTTTGCTGTACGAGTGAAAAAACACATTAGGGATATTAAAAAAGGTAGAACTGAAAGCCCAGTAGCTGTTCACTTTAACAATTTTCATAATGGGGAAACATTACGTTTGCAGGTTAGAATATTGGAACAAGTAATTCTTAAACCTTTTGAAGTTTGCGATCTAAAAAGTAAACTTTTAAGAAAAGAGTTCATTTTTATATTAAAGTTTGAAACTTTATTTCTTAAAGGTTTAAATAATGACTGTAACTGGATATGTGTAATTTGATTGGCTATAATTGATTTTAATTATTTTATTGTTTTTAATGACTTGATTGATTTTTAAGTGTATTTAAACGTTTGTGTTTGTGTGAAGGATTATACTCTGTAAAAGCTTCTGAGCCAAGGTGATAGAGGAAAGTCAATAAAATAAAGTCTATGGATTATATTCCCAACCATCCTTATTGTGGTTGCTGTTTGGACTTTTTCCTTGGTTGTTTTTTTCTTAATCTATCCATCTCATACTTAGATTCATCCCCTTTATGCAATTCTCCATTACAACTTTATTTAACAACAAATTATCCTTTCTTCCATATGATTTTCTTTTGTTACCATTTTGTTCTATTGTTCTATTGCCATGTTTGAATTTTCTTCCAAATGACTATAAACTCTGTCAGCATTAATTCCGGTATATAGTTTATAAATTGGCAGAAGGCAAGTTATTAGCTTAATGTTTTTTAGGATAGCTTACAGGTTCATTCTTAAGGCCGAGTATCGGTTTTCCTATTGTTAACCTGGTTGGTGTCTATTTAGGATGCGCATATAAGACGTTCTTACTCAGGGCTAAATCTTTGTGTAAAGATGTTAATACTTTTAACCAGAAGTTAGATACTGCATAAGGGCCTAGGATTTTCCATTTAAAAGCCTTTCTTACTTTTGTTTCAATTTCTCTGTCCGTTACTTCATCCCATTTCATATCCTGTCCATCTGAACTTCTTACTATTTCTTTGACTTCATCTGCCCATGCAGCATCTTTATTATGTTCCACAGGGTCTTCACAGATATTTCTCCAACATTTCTTCTTTGTTGGTGGTGGTGTTCTTATTCCTTTTGCCTTGCTTCCTAATTCTCTACAAAATGTTTTTGGTCATAAATAAATTGCTTATTTTGTACTTTTCCTTAATATATATCTCTATATCTTCTAAGTATTTGTTTACCTGTGCTTATATCTTTAGTTTCTTATTTGCAATAGTATATGATAGATCCTGGTCTGTTGTAATACTGCATGTTGATTTTATCAAGTCTGTCGTTCCAAGTATGTTTGTTGATCTGTTTCCTCTTCTCTACTCTTTCAACAGTGACACTTCTTGTCTTAATTGCTTTATAGTTTTCTCTATTCGGTACTTCGTGTTGACGTTTGATTTCTTCCCTTCCTTTCCCTTACTGCTCTGTATTTTTGTGATAAGACTTTGTTATTAATTTAGCTGCATAGTGTTGTTGTTTGTCTTTCGGCTTTTCCCGGTAAGGGTTCGCCACAGCGGAACTCCAGTCCGCTAATGTTTGGCAGTAGATTTTTATGAAACGCCGAGGTGCCAGCTCGACACTCAACCTTCAATGAAGGCATGCCCATTTAAGCACGCATGTCTTTCAACAGTGGGGAGGACATGCAGACTCCACACAGAAGGCACTCCCAAGCCCAGCCGAGAATCGAACGGGAGAACCTCTTGCTGTGAGGTAACAACGCTACCACTGTACCACCGTGGCAATTAATTTAGCTGCACAGTAATGTATGCTATTTACTTCTGTTGTATCACAAGAATTTCAGTTAATAGCCTTGAATAATGTGTCCATTTGTTTTATTAGACTTTTGATATTTTTGGGTCTGATTTACTTTCTGAAATCTATTTCTTCATCAATTTTAATATGTCTATCTATCTCTATTAAATCAATCAACTTTTCCTTAGATCTTTTTCTTCTACGATAAGGGCACATTACTTATTCTCTGTTTCCTGTGGTCATTCTATAGAAAGTTCCAAAATATCATCCTGTGATGTATTCTCTTCAGCTGCATCCTGCGTCATTTGTTGGTCTTTCATATGGAACTCACTGGCCTATCACTCCAGAACACTGACTGTGTTAGAGTTGTCACAATTTATTGCCCCTTCCCTTTCTGTGCAACTCCAACTGAACTTTTGTGCTAGTTTCCTACTGAAGGCTCCAGACTATCTTCATGTGGCACCTGATCAGAGGCTTCCTGTTCCTCCTGTTTCTCCTTAATTTGGGGACTCAATGTTCCATCATGCTGTGATGCTACTGTCGCTCTCCCATCTAGGACACAGTAGAAGAGTCTTCATGGGTTCTGTTCAAGCAGCTTTATTTTATAACAAACACATCACTATAGAAATTTACTGACTTTGACTAAGGTAATATATATACAGACTAACAACTGTGATCGTGCATGCTTTCTCTCTGGCTGCTCTTTCAAACTGGCACTAGGGATTGCACGTGTCTGGAATTTATACATGCATGTACAGCCTTGACATGCTTCTTAAAGATACAGCACACACATCACTTGCACTCTGATCTACATACTCCCTCTTTGAGAAATAGATCATACAATGTTATGAGTCTATCTGGCATGCAGAAATCACAGGTAATTCTTGGTCATGCATTATACAATACTAAATACACATATATATGCAATCAAGTCCACATTACTGCGCATTTCACACTAGGCTTAGATACTCGTCCATATCATGTGACATAAAACTGGGAATTAGATTTAGCAACTGGAACTGTCCCTGCAAAATGTTTGACCTGTGGAATGTTCAGAAAATTTTCTGGAATAGAATCAGAATTTTGAACACATTCTGGTATGGGAATCGTGTTTGATTCATTTGGAGTCTGCATCACAGAAACAATGTTGTGATGGTGATGATGATTCTGGTACAGGAAGAAGATGTCTACAGTTCCTCCTATATTCCACACCCTCGAAGTCTACCAGGTAGGATCTTGGCTTGGCACAGATGCCTGTAATCTGTCCAATTTGATCAAGGCCTTTTGTTGTCTGGATTCGTACCATCTCTCATTCCCTCAACAGATGAGATAATCTGCTCAAGCTGCCATAACTAGATTTCTGGATATTATGCTTCTTAACCAATTGAGCCTTAATGGTTTTATTATGCTTAGGTTTAGGCTTCAATAAACTGGAAGTAATGGGTAGCATAGTTCTACTTTGCCTGGAAAGTAGTCTTTGAGCAGGTGAGCCAAGAATATCGTCACAGGGCATGTTTCTGAGATTAAGCAAATTCAAGAACACATTGGTATTGTCACACTTTGACCTTTCAAGTAATTGCTTTGCACTCTGCTCTGCACATTCAGCTAGAAAATTAGACTGAGGATATTCAGGATTACTAGTGGCATCTACAAAGTCCCATTCTTTTGCAAATTTCTGAAACAACTGGCTAGTAAATTGAGTATCATTGTTAGAAAGAACTTTGTGTGGACTACCATGTACTGAAAAATGATGTTTCAACTTAGCAATAACAGCAGTGGATATTAGGTTAGGTAGTCGATCGATCTCAAACCAGTTTGAATAAGACTCTACCAAAACCAAGTAGTGTTGATTGTTCCACTCAAAGATATCAGTTGCTACTGTAGACCAAGGTAGTTCAGGAACTGGACTTAGCTGAAACGGTTCTCTTTGCGGTCTAGTACTATTGCATATGGAACAAGAAAAAAGTACTCTATTAATGTCTTTTGGGAATGAAGGCCAAAATACTAATTCTCTAGCTCTTCTCTTAGTGGATGTACATCCTTGGTGGCCACGATGCAAAATCTGGATATATTCTTCTTGTAAAGAAGCAGGAAGAACAATTTTGGGACCTTTGAAAATAATGCCATCTTCCATCAACAATTCATCTCTGTAAGGAAAATAGGTTTGCACTTCAGGTGATGCACTAGATTGCTTTGAAGGCCGTCCATCATTAATGTACTGATTGAGCTTTTGCAAATTTGGATCAGTCTGAGTGGAGAAATTATGCACTGACATCACATCAAAGTCAAAATTCTCTGTGTCAAGTTGTTCTGTCATATTTCTGGGCGATCTGGATAAGGTATCAGCCAGATAGAGCAATATGGCTTTCATGTAGACCATTTTGAAATTGTACTTCAGCTTCCACTTTGAAATTGAGCATCATTCTTTGTAATCTCGCTGGAGCAGAATGCATAGGCTTCTTTAGAATAGTAATTAGAAGTTGGTGGTCAGGTACAGTCTGAATGGCTCAACCATAAGTATAATCATGAAACTTGGAACATGCAAATACTATTACCAAAAGCTCCTTCTCAATTTGAGCATACTGCATTTCAGTTTGGGTTATTGTTCTAGTTGCATAAGCTACTGGTCTGCCCTCTTGAAGTATAACTGCACCAAGACCAAATTTTGATGCATCACAGGAAAGAGTAACTGTTTTTTTCACATCATAATATCTTAAAGTAGGTGGGGTGGCAATTTTCTGCATGAAGTCTTGTTTCTGGAAGTCTGAATTTGCACTTCAGAGGACTGAGCTTCAAGTTTGCTTCACATGCTCTGTCTAGAACTTTCTTGAGGTTTCTGTCATGCTCTGCTTCACCATTGCCTCCAACCAATAGATCATCTACTATTATGGCACAAGGATAACCCCCAAAAAAATTTGCTCCATTGCACGCTGAAAGATTTCACTTGCAGAATTTATTCCAAATGGCATCCTTAGGAATCTGTATCTGCCAAACAGAGTACCAAAAGTAGTTAGAAATGAGGATTTGCAATCAAGCATCACTTGCCAAAATAAACTCTTTGCATCCAAGACAGAAAATGTAGTAGCATTTGGGATTAGAGCTGCAACTTCTTCAGCTGTGTGCATCGGATGATATGGTCTCTTTAGTGCTTTGTTCAGATCTCTTGGGTCAATACATATTCTGATTTCATCTGAGTCTTTTTTGTGAGAGGCTACCATGGACGACACCCATTAAGTTGGCTCTGTGACTGAACAAATCACACCTTGCTGCACCATTTTATCCAACTGAGCTTTAACTTTATCCTGCATAGCTATTGGAACTCTTCTTACTGGTTTGATTACTGGAGTGGCCTCTGGGTCTAACTTCATGGAATATACAACTGGAAGTTTGCCCAACTTGTCATTGAAAACATCAGCATACTCTGAGAAAATGGCTTCTGAAAATTTAGAATTCAGAAATGCACTTATGTGATGGACTTCTTTAGCAAAAGAAAGCAGGTTCATTTTTAAACTATATTTGAGACCCAATAAAGATTGTACTAATCTTCAAACCACATAGAATAACAAATTGTAACAGTTCTCGGCCAAATAACATGGAAGCATCACTGAGCCTTCGGTTTGAATTTCTTCACCTCCATAAGCAACAAGTCTCGCACTACTTGCTACATTGAGTTGTTCATTAGTTCTCACTTCAGCAAATGTGCCTGCTGATATAACACTACACTTTGAACCAGTGTCTGCTTTAAGCTCCCTGGATTTTCCATTATTCTGGACAGTACAAAACACTTCGCTCCTTGCCATTAAATTCACTGCATCGACTCTTTCACCAAGCACTGATAACACCATCTACATAGAAAGCTGACTGCTTCGGCTCTACTTGATCAACTTGCTTTTTTGTGTGACCTTTCTTTACAACTGTGTGAGGATTACTTGATTTGCAAAACTTTTGGAAATGGTTCCATTTTTTACACTTGTGACATTGCTGACCAAATGCCAAGCACTTCTCTCTTTTAGACTCATGATTTGCACCAGAATTGCGACAGTTAACAATAAAGCTGGACTTGGGTTTTGCTGATTCATGCTTGTACTGCACTGAGCTTGAGCTGGAGCATGCTTCTTTCTTAGAACTTTCTGGAAAGCTACATGCCTTCCTTGCAAACCCTTTAGCTGCCACGTGCTTGGGCCTGCTTTTGTTTGCCACGAGTTGCATACTATCTATATTTGCTCTGAACCCAACTGAAACCATGCTCTTGTCACTCGCAAGCATACTTGTGTGTTTTTCTGTCACCTCATGGATTTGACAAATCTCTATGACTTTGCGCAATGTAAAATCACTATCACAAAGTAAAATCTTTCTCACAGCAGCACTATTAATACCGCAAACAAGCCTGCCCTTTATCAGCTCATCTTTAAGTCTCCAAACTGACACCTTTTAGCTCTGTTTCTCAAGTCATTTATATAAGCTGCAAATGTTTCCCCTGGTTTCTGACCTTTTGTGTAAAACAAAGGGTCTATATTAGAACATCGAAGTTTCCAAACTTCGAATGTTCTAATATCGACCCCTATTCAGCGAAAGCTGATAACATCGAACATACAGAACAGCAAATTTTTTCCTAGGGAAATAATTTGCTGTTCCAAAACACATACACACAAGACAAGCACACCAAACAAACAGCAATCCACACACATACACCTAAAATCTTACACCTAACCCTACACTAAACTATACACACACCACTAACTATCCACTTACCTTAACCCAAACCTTAACCCTAAGGTCCGTCACAATCGCACACTCACCTCACCCGTGCCTTAACGCTAACTCACCTAGCCTGCCCTAACCCTCACATCCACACAATCGCACATTTACCTGACACACACCATAACCCTAACTCACCTAACCCACCCTAACCCTCATGTCCACACAATCGCACACATACCTGACCCGCATCCTATCCCTAACTAACCTAACCTGCACTCAATAGCACACTTACCTGAACCCAACCTGTAACTTTCCACCACAGCACTAAAAATACCAAAGCAACAGAAACGGACAACCAAATTCTTTCCCTAGGAAAAAATTTGGTTTTCTGTTGCTTCGATATTTTCAGCTTTCGCTGAATAGGGGTCGATAGTAGAACATTCGAAGTTTTGAAACTTCAGTGTTCTAATATAGACCCAAAACAAATGCCTCTCTAATGTAATATTAGTCTGAGGGTTGCACATTTCTCTGAACTTGTACTTCAAACACTCAGGGTCTTCCCTTGATTCAGCCTGTACAACAATATGATGGTTTTTACCTTCTCCTTCATATACTGCTGGTGCATACATAAATGAGCTCTCTCTTTCTATGGCCTCTGACCCAGCTACATTTAGCAAAATGAATGCCCTGGTGCGTGCATCTCTATCTGCATAAGCAGCTTGTATAAAAATATCATTCTCTTGCTCAAATATTCTCCAATTCTCTGCAATATTCTGATTAAATACAAGTGGTAGGGGCTTTCGAAATCCATCTGCCATATTAACACACACCAGAGAAGGGTTTTGCAAATAAGCACAAGCATGCACACAGGGCCAGAGTCCCGAATGGCCAAATTCCATGCAAGAACAGTATAGAGGTCTTGCACGCAATATGCCCGCCATACGATCCAGGATAGGGACATTTTTGCATGCACGAACGGCCCTATACTGTTCTTGCACAGAATTCCATTCAGTATGCAAATCACCTCATTTGCTGGTGAAAACCATGCAAATGAGGTGATTTTGTGATCCAGCAAGCTGAACAGATTCCGTATAGGAACAGTGTCAGTGCAAAAATGTATTTGGCTAATACCCAAATACATTTTTGCATCTGATAAAACGGAGGCATGACAGCTCATGAAAAGCATGTATTATGTAGAACAGACAAGCCAATGGCCAAATATAAGGCCATTGGCATTAAAAGGCACATAATTTTTATAAAAATAAAAGTTTTATTTATTTATTTTTTGGCCGATCTCAGCCGTTTAAGCTAAGGGCAGTGGCACACAAACACGGGGGTGCCAAAAATAAAAAAAAAAAAAGGAAAAACTGCCTTTTATCAGAAATATGCATTCTGCCATTATAGTCAATGGCAGGCCGAATGTAAACAAGACAAGGGAGCACTGGTTGCCAAGGGGAAAGGGTGTGCTTGGGAATTGTAGCTATGGACCTGCACACTAGGGTATGCAAATGACAGGACCTATACTGAATCATAGATTTCTACCTACTGGAAGCCTGCACCTAATCATGCAGGTGCAGGAATAGGTAGCCATGTAGGCAGAACAAGAGGATGACTTCAGTAGGGGGTGTGTCATGCTTGGTGTAAACTTGGAGCCATGCAACCCGTGTTTGCTCCACAGGTACCTTCCAAAGGCCAACTGGGAATATCATGGGGATCTCACGGGCATCAGCATCCAGGGTACTCCACCTGCTCCTGGATGCCATGTCAGCACATGCCAGTGAGCACATATATTTCCTCAACACCCATGAGGAGTTGACCAGCAATATGCGTTTCTTCCACCAAATAGCAGAATATCCTGAGGTAGTGGGTGCTATAGACTGCATGCACATACACATCAAAGCACCACCTGGTGAATGGGGTAGGGTCTACATAAACCGCAAGGGCTTTCCCTCCATCAACTGCCAGGTCATGTGCGATGCCCAGGGCATTATCTTGAATGTGTGCACTGGCAGCCCTAGAAGCTATCACGACTCCCACAACTGGCATGTGACACAGCTGTACCAGTCATTTGCCACTGAGGACATCCCATATGGCCACCTAGTGGGGGATGCTAGCTATGAACTGGAGCCGTGGCTGATGGCACCCCTCAGAAATGCACACACACCTGAACAAGAACTCCATAATGAGGAACAAGCACAAACCAGAATCATTATAGAGCATGTGTTTGGGATGCTCAAGTCATGGTTCTGCTTTCTGGACATATCCAGTGGAGCTTTGCAGTACTGTCCAGCTACATGTACACAAATGTTCATAGTATGTACCATGCTGCACACTATGATCCTGCGGAAACATCTGCAGCAGGAACAGCACAGGGCAAGGCCACAAACCCCCCCCACCATTGCCAAGGCCATCACAGGCACAGAGGGACTTGGTGGAGGAACCACCTGAGCCTGCCCATGTAGGCATAAGGCGGCATGCCCAGTATGACCAGGCCTTGGCAAAGAGGCAACGCATAGCACGTACACTGACACTGTAGGGACCCAGGGAATGACACCTCTCTCTGACTCGCACATTCAGTATAAAGGATGCCAAACATGACACAACCTGTGCTTTACCATGTATAGGAAGTGTACTATGTGCATCAGACATAGTCAGCCCTCCAGCACTGTCCTCAATACTGGCCCAGCCACAAGGTAAATCACTCTTCCTATGAATTACTGAATGGAGTAGTATGTTCTGATAGTTGTATCTATGGTATGGATGCGAGCATGCAAGGGAATCAGGTGGCTGAATAGGATGGCAGCAGATACTGGACAACTATATAGGCATCATGAAATCCATAACAAATACTGGTGTCAGCATACTAGGCAGTACTAGACAAGGTGACATATCCCACTGCAGTACATGTGGTGGCCCAAATGTGTGTCCATAGGACACACACATGCATGTCAGTGAGGCACACATACCCACCACCAGCCTCAGCCAGCAGGACAGGTATAGATGACCATAAAGAAAGGCTGAGCTAAGGTCTCTAATTGATGGCAATGGTGGACAGCCCCCCTCCAGACCTTCACAGACAGACTGCAACAGATCTGGAAGTTGTATGTTAGTTCTGAAGGGTAAGAAGTTTGAAACTGAAATGTAGGTCAATAAAACCTAAGATCTGTACTCCACTGATATGCCTCCAGTCTGCATGATAGGTCAGAATACAAAATGATGTGGAAGCCAACAGAGTACCTGACATACCAGTACAGTCATAGCACAGTTTACAGTTGTCAGGTGTGCCTCCCCACAATCCTATGTAGAAATGCAGTAACATGTAAGTGTGAGCAGTAGTATCAGTGGAGCACAGATTACCCGAGCTGGCCCAATCTACAGGATAGAATGTTGTATGTGTACAGTATGCAGGGGTCTGTGTGTTAGGTTGTTGTGTGTTCAATCTTGTCTGGAAGTGCTCAACATGTAGGCATGGAGGGTTGTGTCTTGGTGGCCTGTGGCCAGTGCTGTGGTTGACAGGGCCATGTTCCGACAACTGCAGTGCCAAACACAATGCTTCTCAGCAATACCCATGTCAGCAGTCATCCATACTCACTGTCCAGATGTCAATATCTGTCACCGATTGAAAGATGGACATGCCATGAATGTGGGCCCATACATACACACAGTACACAGGTGGAAGTACCCCAGACAGAGTGCATAAAATTTAACTGTCAGGTGCACACAACTTTGGAACTGTACATACACGTCAGCAGCACATTAGTTGTCTGTGTAGTCTGGCCAATCACTGTTAGACCACAAAAGGCAGAGTTATGAAGTAAAGAGAGACTGCCTATGTCCCTGCACAAGGCAGCATAAGGGGAATATCCCAGGTATATCTGTGAGTCACCTGCAAGTAGCTTCCATATCACACATGCACTCAGCTCACCCCACCATCAGCCACAGGTTTATCACAGGTCAGATCCTTGCTGTTGGGAATGAGTACAGTATGGCCCCACTTCTGTATGGGAATACCCACAGAATGAAGCATGCTGAAGAGCTGTCCTATGCAGGTGTGTCCTTAGCTGTAAGCAGCACCCTGCCTGCATCCTGACCAATGGATCAGTATGGACAGGAACTATTGCCATTAACACCTCGCACACTTACCCTGTCACCCCAGGGGAATCCACTGGCTCGTGGCCTGTCAATGTAAGAGTGACAGAATGCAGTGGCCTGCTGCAGATGGCCTGCATCACTACCAAATGGCCTACAGTCCTCTGTCAAAGGCTTGTGCCTCACCGGTAGTGCCAATGTATGGCATCTAATGAGATCACAACTACCAACCTAACACAGCCAACAGAACAAAAATGCAAGGCTATGTTGATAAATCCCAGTAGCATGCCCCCATGTCCCACTGCATGAACTGTGGACCAGTCCATAAATACTTCTGGGATGAAGGGTCAACTATAGGGATACTTCTCAGATATCACTCGCATAATGTTAGGAAGAGGATAGAATAACAGAGTGAGGGGGTGTAGACGCATGGACGTCATGGAGTGTGAGAAGTCTGAAACTCTGATGTGTGCCCATACTACCCCTGCCTGCAAACCCAGTAATGGGTGGCTACAAACCTGCTCATAAACCACAGTGTGAAGGGGAACTGACCAGATATATGAGCCGTGCCTCTGGGTAACCTGGGTGAAGCTGTACAGCTGAGAGCTATGGCCACAGCAGGATATGGCCATTCTGTTAAGCCAATATATGTACAAGAAGGGGATCCTCAGACACCATAGCACAAAGGTGCTGGACCATTTACACAGACCCATCAGTAAGTGTCTGTAGCTACCTCTAGAATGGCAGGAGTGTGCAAGAATGTGTAGGCTGCGGACCACAATACTGGACTCAGCTTCATTCATCTTGTATTTTCCAGTAAATAACTGTGAGCAAATAAGTACATCTGTCAGTAGTCGATGACATAATACATCATGGTGTAAAACAGTACATATGTCTGAATATCTCTGCTAACACCGACCATGTAACACAAGCAGCACAGACAGCAATAGTTACAGTATCTCCCTATCTGTCGCCCATTGTGACTCCATCTTGCCAACCTACCTACAGATATCCTGCAGAAACAGGTTGCTAGCTATATGTGTAGAACACCAAACAGTGGACTGGAGTACAACCCTACCTGGAATTAATTCACACGGTCAGTACAGAAGGTCATACTGAGCATGCTCCTACACTTAGAGAAATGAAGCCCATGTCTGACAATACAGTGGATTATACATATCTGTCATTCGCAGATGTCTGCGCACACACACCAAATTGTACACCACTGATGCTTCACACACATTGAAAAGGAATACTCACACATATCCAAGGCCAACACACTATAATATGTCAAACATACACACACAGAGATGTGGGGAAGAGAGACAGACAGTGACAGAGAGAATTCCATTATGAGGCCTGTCCCACCCACTACACATCCAATTGGCCTATATCACATGATGTGCTGATGTCAATCACTGCACACATTCTTTTTGGTAGCCCTCAGCCCTATAGTGTCTGTGGTGCTTGTGATAACTATGTAATATGATAGTACAAATATTCAGCCGGTGACATCTGGACAGTGAGTATGGATGACTGCTGACATGGGTATTGCTGAGAAGCATTGTGTTTGGCACTGCAGTTGTTGGAACATGGCCCTGTCAACCACAGCACTGGTCCTGTGCATGTGTGCCCTTGCAACTCCCATGCTAATATCACCCACCCGATCCAACCACTACCTTCCACCCCACTAACTACCTTGAAAAGTATTTTTCTTGGCTTTTTTCGACTTTTTGTGCCTTTCGACTACTGTTTCTGCTTATTTTATCAAAGTTTGCACTGTTTTTTCTGTGTTTATAAGCTAAAACTGTTTACTGCACTTGCTAGTTTAAGTTTTGCCTAAAAGTTAAACTACAGGCTAATACACTCAAGTGTACTAGCTTTTGATAGCATTTAATCGAAAATCATAGCATTTATTGTGTTTTCTGCTTTTCTGTAAAAACTTGAAAAAACAAAAAAAATATCCTTGCTTTCCATACTTTCCTAACTAGTGTTCCAGAGACCAGATTTTGCTGATCCCTGGGCTTTGTCTTGGTTCCTGTTTTCTCCATTTTCCTTGTTTGGTCAAGGGTAGTTTCTTTACTCACTAGTGGGAGTAGGGAGTACTGAGCTGCCTGTTTGTCCTCAGAGGAGTGGTTTAAGGCAGTAACTTGTAGTTTATTGGCCATTTTGGGTCATTTCCTGTCTTTTCCAGCCCCTGCTATAAAGCACGCTTTGGCGGGCTTTTCCAGCTATTGAGAACTCAGCACAGCTCCTCGTGGTGGCCAGCAGTGTTCCTCTAGCAGCAGAGACCAGAAAAGACTACCTTTCCAGATTTTAAGTATTTTTCTTGGCTTTTTCGACTTTTTGTGCCTTTCGACTACTGTTTCTGCTTATTTTATCAAAGTTTGCACTGTTTTTCTGTGTTTATAAGCTAAAACTGTTTACTGCACTTGCTAGTTTAAGTTTTGCCTAAAAGTTAAACTACAGGCTAATACACTCAAGTGTACTAGCTTTTGATAGCATTTAATCGAAAATCATAGCATTTATTGTGTTTTCTGCTTTTCTGTAAAAAAACTTGAAAAAAACAAAAAAAATATCCTTGCTTTCCATACTTTCCTAACTAGTGTTCCAGAGACCAGATTTTGCTGATCCCTGGGCTTTGTCTTGGTTCCTGTTTTTCCATTTTCCTTGTTTGGTCAAAGGGTAGTTTCTTTACTCACTAGTGGGAGTAGGGAGTACTGAGCTGCCTGTTTGTCCTCAGAGGAGTGGTTTAAGGCAGTAACTTGTAGTTTATTGGCCATTTTGGGTCATTTCCTGTCTTTTCCAGCCCCCTGCTATAAAGCACGCTTTGGGCTTTTCCAGCTATTGAGAACTCAGCACAGCTCCTCGTGGAGCAGCAGTGTTCCTCTAGCAGCAGAGACCAGAAAAGACTACCTTTCCAGATTTTAAGTATTTTTCTTGGCTTTTTCGACTTTTTGTGCCTTTCGACTACTGTTTCTGCTTATTTTATCAAAGTTTGCACTGTTTTTCTGTGTTTATAAGCTAAAACTGTTTACTGCACTTGCTAGTTTAAGTTTTGCCTAAAAGTTAAACTACAGGCTAATACACTCAAGTGTACTAGCTTTTGATAGCATTTAATCGAAAATCATAGCATTTATTGTGTTTTCTGCTTTTCTGTAAAAAACTTGAAAAAACAAAAAAAATATCCTTGCTTTCCATACTTTCCTAACTAGTGTTCCAGAGACCAGATTTTGCTGATCCCTGGGCTTTGTCTTGGTTCCTGTTTTCTCCATTTTCCTTGTTTGGTCAAAGGGTAGTTTCTTTACTCACTAGTGGGAGTAGGGAGTACTGAGCTGCCTGTTTGTCCTCAGAGGAGTGGTTTAAGGCAGTAACTTGTAGTTTATTGGCCATTTGGGTCATTTCCTGTCTTTTCCAGCCCCCTGCTATAAAGCACGCTTTGGCGGGCTTTTCCAGCTATTGAGAACTCAGCACAGCTCCTCGTGGTGGCCAGCAGTGTTCCTCTAGCAGCAGAGACCAGAAAGCCTACCTTTCCAGATTTTAAGTATTTTTCTTGGCTTTTTCGACTTTTGTGCCTTCGACTACTGTTTCTGCTTATTTTATCAAAGTTTGCACTGTTTTTCTGTGTTTATAAGCTAAAACTGTTTACTGCACTTGCTAGTTTAAGTTTTGCCTAAAAGTTAAACTACAGGCTAATACACTCAAGTGTACTAGCTTTTGATAGCATTTAATCGAAAATCATAGCATTTATTGTGTTTTCTGCTTTTCTGTAAAAAAACTTGAAAAAAACAAAAAAAAAATATCCTTGCTTTCCATACTTTCCTAACTAGTGTTCCAGAGACCAGATTTTGCTGATCCCTGGGCTTTGTCTTGGTTCCTGTTTTTCCATTTTCCTTGTTTGGTCAAAGGGTAGTTTCTTTACTCACTAGTGGGAGTAGGGAGTACTGAGCTGCCTGTTTGTCCTCAGAGGAGTGGTTTAAGGCAGTAACTTGTAGTTTATTGGCCATTTTGGGTCATTTCCTGTCTTTTCAGCCCCTGCTATAAAGCAAGCTTTGGCGCTTTTCCAGCTATTGAGAACTCAGCACAGTTCCTCGTGGTGGCCAGCAGTGTTCCTCTAGCAGAGACCAGAAAGACTACCTTTCAGATTTTAAGTATTTTTCTTGGCTTTTTCGACTTTTGTGCCTTTCGACTACTGTTTCTGCTTATTTTATCAAAGTTTGCACTGTTTTTCTGTGTTTATAAGCTAAAACTGTTTACTGCACTTGCTAGTTTAAGTTTTGCCTAAAAGTTAAACTACAGGCTAATACACTCAAGTGTACTAGCTTTTGATAGCATTTAATCGAAAAATCATAGCATTTATTGTGTTTTCTGCTTTTCTGTAAAAAAAACTTGAAAAAAACAAAAAAAAATATCCTTGCTTTCCATACTTTCCTAACTAGTGTTCCAGAGACCAGATTTTGCTGATCCCTGGGCTTTGTCTTGGTTCCTGTTTTCTCCATTTTCCTTGTTTGGTCAAAGGGTAGTTTCTTTACTCACTAGTGGGAGTAGGGAGTACTGAGCTGCCTGTTTGTCCTCAGAGGAGTGGTTTAAGGCAGTAACTTGTAGTTTATTGGCCATTTGGGTCATTTCCTGTCTTTTCCAGCCCCCTGCTATAAAGCACGCTTTGGCGGGCTTTTCCAGCTAATGAGAACTCAGCACAGCTCCTCGTGGTGGCCAGCAGTGTTCCTCTAGCAGCAGAGACCAGAAAAGACTACCTTTCCAGATTTTAAGTATTTTTCTTGGCTTTTTCGACTTTTTGTGCCTTTCGACTACTGTTTCTGCTTATTTTATCAAAGTTTGCACTGTTTTTTCTGTGTTTATAAGCTAAAACTGTTTACTGCACTTGCTAGTTTAAGTTTTGCCTAAAAGTTAAACTACAGGCTAATACACTCAAGTGTACTAGCTTTTGATAGCATTTAATCGAAAATCATAGCATTTATTGTGTTTTCTGCTTTTCTGTAAAAAAAACTTGAAAAAAACAAAAAAATATATATCCTTGCTTTCCATACTTTCCTAACTAGTGTTCCAGAGACCAGATTTTGCTGATCCCTGGGCTTTGTCTTGGTTCCTGTTTTCCATTTTCCTTGTTTGGTCAAAGGGTAGTTTCTTTACTCACTAGTGGGAGTAGGGAGTACTGAGCTGCCTGTTTGTCCTCAGAGGAGTGGTTTAAGGCAGTAACTTGTAGTTTATTGGCCATTTTGGGTCATTTCCTGTCTTTTCCAGCCCCCTGCTATAAAGCACGCTTTGGCGGGCTTTTCCAGCTATTGAGAACTCAGCACAGCTCCTCGTGGTGGCCAGCAGTGTTCCTCTAGCAGCAGAGACCAGAAAAGACTACCTTTCCAGATTTTAAGTATTTTTCTTGGCTTTTTTCGACTTTTTGTGCCTTTCGACTACTGTTTCTGCTTATTTTATCAAAGTTTGCACTGTTTTTCCTGTGTTTATAAGCTAAAACTGTTTACTGCACTTGCTAGTTTAAGTTTTGCCTAAAGTTAAACTACAGGCTAATACACTCAAGTGTACTAGCTTTTGATAGCATTTAATCGAAAATCATAGCATTTATTGTGTTTTCTGCTTTTCTGTAAAAAAAAAAAATATCCTTGCTTTCCATACTTTCCTAACTAGTGTTCCAGAGACCAGATTTTGCTGATCCCTGGGCTTTGTCTTGGTTCCTGTTTTCTCCATTTTCCTTGTTTGGTCAAAGGGTAGTTTCTTTACTCACTAGTGGGAGTAGGGAGTACTGAGCTGCCTGTTTGTCCTCAGAGGAGTGGTTTAAGGCAGTAACTTGTAGTTTATTGGCCATTTTGGGTCATTTCCTGTCTTTTCCAGCCCCCTGCTATAAAGCACGCTTTAGCGGAGTTGCCACTGTTGCACACTAGGGCAGCGCCGGTTAAGCAGGTTTAAACTATTCGGGCTACCTAAAGTCCACTCTTCAAATTTTCCCTTGAAACTACCTTCCTCGACCTATACTACTGATCTAATCAGCGATCCTATAACTAAAAGATCATCTCTACTTGACTCTAAGTAGACTATTCTCTATCTGTTAAACCTAGCACTTGCTCCTACAGTACTTATTACCTTGATACGGCACTCTTATAGATAGCACCCCAAAAAGGCAACCCCCATTTCTCGGTCACCCACATCCTTGCGAATCTTTTTTAAAGTTTTTTGTCTATCCTTCTAGCATGTCGAGTGATCAGTTGCTAGTGTCCTCTCCTGCTCAGCTGGTGAACCTGGGAATATTGAGGCAATGTTACAATTGCCTCATGTACACAGACAACCCTCTCCTCCTCCCACAAAACACAAATACATGCGAGAGATGCAACTATACGGCCAAACTGGAGGCTGAGCTCTCTCAACATAGGACTGGCAAGACCAGTCAGGAGGAGAAGGTTACCACACACACTATAGACCCAGTCTCACATAGTACCATTACAACCTCAAATCATGCACATAAACACACAAAGACATACTCGAGGCTCTGATCAAAAATCTACCAAAACAGCAGAGGCCACCAAAGCAGACACCCAAACAACCACCACCTCAGAACACAACACCTGCAACACATAGACCTCACAGTCAGAGTGTCAAACAGTCACAGCCCTTAAGGCCAAACACAATGCCAGACACACTAGTCATTGGTGACTCCATAGTCAGACACACTGACGTCCCGCTCACCAGACTGAGTAAGGAGAAGGTCACAGTAAGCTGTCTGTCGGGCTAGAATCCGCCACATAACGCAAGCACTCAGGTCTCTCAACAGCAGGTACAAATATGACTCAGTCATTGTCCACGCTGGTGTAAGCGAACTGAGACGTACCTCCTGGACTACATGAAAGAGACATTGAGGAGCTCTCTGATTATGTAGCCCAGGCAGGTATGACCCTGACCTTGAGCAGTATCCTACCTTCACCAAGAATGATGCCACAATACAGAGATAAGATGATCAGCTTTAACAATTGGCTTAAACACTGGTGTCATTCAAAGGGGATCCAGTATCTGTCTGCCTGGGATGACATGCTGGACAAGCCACGCTGCTTCGCAAGGGACGGCTTGCTTGCACCTGTCACCCCTGGGATTCCGGATATTGGCAAAGGCTCTTGCCACCCCCATAGTGCCTTTTAGGCAAGGCTCAAATTCTAAACCTACCACCCTAGAACACAAAAAAGGAAAAAAACTAAGGGTAATGCTGCTCAATGCCAGAAGTCTAAATCTCAAAATGCACGCACTCGAGGCCCTTCTCAGTATGGAGAACATCGATGTCTGTGCTGTGACAGAAACCTGGTTCAAGGCTCCTGAGAGCACCCCAGCACTATCAGGTTTTACCTCATATCATGCGTTCCGGCCCCAAAATCAGGAAAATACCAAGAAAGGAGGGGGGGTATCCATATTCATCAAGGACACCCACACCTCAAGACTGGTGGCAACGCATGATGCATCGGAGACCATCCAGGTGCAATTAACTGTAGGCAAGACTGCTCTGCAAATTGTAGCATGTTACAGGCCACCCTCACAAACTCAGGAACCTCACATGGCCTTCCTGAAAACACTAGAGGGATAAATGTATCACCAAACACCATCATACTAGGTGACTTCAATTACCCAAATATAGACTGGGAACACTACTCAAGCCCAAACACCCTAGCCCAAAAGTTCCTGGAATTCATAAACTCAAATGCCATGGAACAACTAGTCACCATTCCCACAAGAGGAGATAACATACTTGATCTCATCATCACGAACATGGGAGCACAATGTTCAACACTGGAAGTATACCCTCACTGGTGAGATCAGATCACAAACTAATCTCGCTGGAGGTCCTCATCCCACCCCACCTGAAATAAAAGACCACAGTAAAGAACTTCTCAAAAGCCGACTTCACACTTCTAAAGACTAGTGTGGTCTCCTTTAAGGCCCCCGAGCCGGCGGAAAACAGTACTCAAGCCGCTGAATCACTTACAAATGCCTTCTACCAGCACCTGCAGGACTGCATGGATAAGGCAATCCCAAGCAAAACAAAGACTCTTTGTACCAAAGGCAAGCGTCCAGTCTGGTGGACCCCAGCCATAAACAAACTCTACAACAAAAGGAGGAAGCTACTACAAGATAGAGCAAAATCCTTAAAAGGTAAGACACCCTTGATCACTATAAGTAAAAACTAAGAGCTCTCATAAAATCATCCAAAGCAAATTTCGAGAGAAAAATAGCTAAAGACTCAAAAGACAATCATAAGGCCTTCTTTAGCTATGTTAGAAACCTAGGAGGAAACTCCCAGATATGCTCAGAACTAGTTCAAAATGATGTGAAGATTACTGATCCTACAGACATTGCCAACATACTGGCTGACAGGTTCAGTGCAAACTTCTCCCTCCCCCAAAGGAGAGATATCTATACCAAACTATTGCAGACCCCCAACATCTCCAGCGCCCAAGTGAGAACTGCTCTCTCCAAAGCAAAAACACAGCATCCATGGGACCTGATGGTGTCCCCGGCTGTGTGCTCCACGAACTCAATGAGGAATTAAACCCACAGCTAGGACAGCTGTTTAATCAAAGTCTTACCTCTGGATACGTACCCAGGGAGTGGCGCACTGCAACTGTGGTCCCACTTCACAAAGGCGGTGCCTCCACCGACCCTGGAAATTACCGGCCCATTAGCTTGACAAGCCTTATCTGCAAAGCCATGGAGAGGATCATAATGGACCTCATAAATAAAGACATAGGGAATTTGCAGACTTTGGATCAAACCCAGTTTGGCTTTGTCAAAGGCAGATCATGCCTTTTAAACTTGGTTGACTTTTTCGAAACAGTCACCAAAGCCATTGATGAGGAAAGGCAGTCCATACAGCCTACCTCGATCTGGCTAAGGCCTTCGATACAATACCCCACTCGGGTATCATTGAAAACTCATCAGCTTAAATGTTAACCCATACATCACAAGATGGGTTGCAAACTGGCTGAGTGACAGAACCCACAGGGTCAGAATTGCTGGCGCCATGTCAGACTCAAAGCCTGTCACAAGTGGTGTCCCACAGGGATCAGTCCTGGGCCCACTCTTGTTTGGAATCTACTTTTCAGTACAAGCAAACACAGGAGGGTTATGGCTGACAAAGTTTGCAGATGACTGCAAACTGGGCCATAGTAGAAAACACATCTGACACAGATATCCTTCAGAAGGGTCTCACAGAAACGGATAACTGGTGCCAGAGCCACGGCCTAAAGTTAAATGCCAAAAAATGCATAGTCATACCCTTCGGAAAAACAAGGTTACCCCTAGCTACCAAATAGGTGGCAATCCACTGAGCACAGAAGAAGTTATCAGGGACCTGGGGACCCAGGTTGATAGTAGTCTGTCATTCGACACCCATGTAGCTAAAGTAGTTAGGAAGACCTTCTACATTGCCCACCTTATCATGAAGGGATTCTCATCTAGATCAAGGGAGGTTATAGTCTCCCTTTACTCATCACTCATCAGACCAATGATTGAGTACAATGCCCCATTGAATGTATCTGACCCGACACTTGCAGCAGCTGGAGAGGCCACAAAAGTTCCTCACCAAAAGGATAAAGGGTCTCAAAAATCTATCCTATGATGCCCGACTGAAAGAACTCCAGCTCTATTCAGTCGCCACATTGCTCAGAGGTGACCTTTGCCTAACATACAAGGCCATGTCAAACCCAGATTTGATGAATATGCTTCACCTCAAAAAATCTAGATCCATCAGAGCCACAAGGGCGGGAGACTTAAACCTCGACACGGCTATTAACAGGACGTGCTGGAGGGATAGATTCATCACCCAAAGACTCCCTATGCTGTGGAACAAAATCCCGGTACATGTGAGGCAGAGCACCTCGCTGGCCTTGTTCAAGAGGAATCTTGACCAATGGATGGGAGATCGCAGATATACCCCAGGGATTACCTCAGTGTCACTGCTCGACAGAGGCACAGCAAAATAATGGGTATAGTTCCCCATACTAAAGGGGTGGCGTAAGCCACAAAACGATGGGCTAGGCTTGTAAATGCCCTCGGGCAGATAGCCTAGTATGAACCTATGAACCTATGAACCTATGATTATAGCAAGCTCGGATGCTCATAAGCCTACTACTTATTATACAGCAGGAACTTCTTATTGTAACAATTGTTTATGTCTGTTATGTACTTTGCAGATAAAGATTCTAGTTGTCTAATGATGTACTATGTTCTTCATCTGTAACTATGTTTGTAATTAATTGCTATGTTAATCAAATTGTTAATCGCTATGCAAATCCAGTGTAACTTACTGTCTATATTTTAACTGTGGAGCTTTTCTCCCCGGTCCTCCACTGAAAATGGACCAACGTCCAGTCGGACACTCCCAGTCAACAAATGTAAATAAATAAATAAATAAATAATAATAATCCAAATTGGTATTCATGTAGCATTTGTATACTCAGTTCTGTCAAATATAAAGTTGTGTAACACTGAGTGTGTGTGTTTCCAGAGGAATGATTTATGGCCCATTCACACATACTGCACTTCCCCTTGCCCATGTTAGCACTCCTGCTGATGTCAGTCACCTTGAAATAAACCATCAGCCAAGTCTCAGCCGTATAAGCTCTGTGGCGCTTGTGCGTAATACTGTATTGTAGCAAACTAATTAGGTAGGAGTTCTCATCCTGGTCTTGTCCGTGTGTGTGTGTGTGTGTGTGTGTGTGTGTGTGTGTGTGTGTGTGTGTGTGTGTGTGTGTGTGTGTGTGTGTGTGTGCGTGTGTGTGCGTGTGTGTGTGTGCGTGTGTGTGTGTGTGTGTGTGTGTGTAGGTGAAGGATTTTGAGGCCATTCACACAACTACACTTGCCATTGGCCTACTTTAGCATGCCTGCTGATGTCAGTCACCTTGAAATAACCCTTTGGCCAAGTCTCAGCCCTATAAGCTCCATGGCACTCGGGATAACTGCGTAATACTATAGTGTAGCAAACCAGTTAAGTACGAGTTCTAATCCTGGTCCTGGCAATGGTAATAATATATATGGGAGTGTGTGTGTCTTTGTTGACACCTGATTTTGTGGTCATTCACACTTCCTACACTTCCTTCACCCCTCCTTTAGCACTGCAGCTGATGTCACTCAC
>NC_056751.1:153924993-153952493 GCF_019279795.1 Protopterus annectens
TGACCTCTTTCCTGATTGTGATATGTATGTCTGTGTCTGCCTGCACACAGTCACACCATGTGGCTGCCCTACACTGATGTTTTCTGGATAGCTGTGGGCCATACATGGCAGGGTGTACATTTCACCATCTCTGGCCACAGACGTGGGAACTGGACCTGCCACAGGTCTGACTGGCACCACCAGGCCCAAGGCCCAAGACAGTACTACCCCCCCAATGGTGACTGATGTCTGCTGGAACTGCGACCCTGTTGGGAATGGCCAGGGCCACATGCCCATGGCCTGCTACTAAGTTTCATGGACAGCACACCACCCTCAGTACTGCTGGTATCACTGCTACTACAGCAGCGTGATGGTGGACGGCCATGTGGATCCCCAGCTGATTGTGGTGCTGAGCTACATCCACATGGCTGCTGCCTCTCCCCTGCCAAACATTCAAGCACAGATATTCCATGGCTGATGAGTGCCCCGATCTCACCTAACCATCTATCCATGATCTAATTGCCCTCACATCTGGCTGCAACAAGGTCCTGGAGACAGCCATGAGCAACAGGGAAATGGTCTGTTACAACCCTGTGCAGTTGTCTGGTGTTCTGTTCATTACATGCCTGCACATCCATTACAGCCTGAAACAAGCACCTGGTAACTGCTGCATTGGCACTTGCTACATGGGCTGGATGGGCAGCAATCCTCCTTTGACCAGCCCTGCCCATCTGCCTGTGTGTGACCTCACCAGCAGTCTGGCTATGGCTAGTGGCTGGCTTATCACTTGCCATAGTCTTTACACTTGCATGTCCTGTGCCTGCACCCAGCTGTCCTTCACTCTTGACCACTGGTGATGGGGAATGTGTGGGCATTGTGATCGTGTGCAAGGATGGGGTTGACAAAGGTGTAATGCCAACCGGTGACACAGCTGCAGCCCATGACAACTCCACCTGTGCCCCATTATGGCTGTCATCATGGTCAGAGTTGCCAAACAAGCTAACATCACTTGTACAGTGGGAGAGACTGGGACCACCATGCCCACCTGTGAGATATGTACTTTACTAACATCATTATACAGTTTGCTATCATATACACACACTCTCACAGACTCTCACACATTCAGTCTCACACACTCACTCTCTCTCTCACACACACACACACACACACACACACACACACACACACACACACACACACACACACACACACACACACACACACACTCACACACAAACACACAAACACACACGCTCACACACTCACACAAACGTGGTATCTCACAGGCATTACACAGACCTCACATTAAGCAGAGGGTGACAGTCATGACACACACCCAGACCACTCAAACACACTCTAGACAGGTCCTCAACATCATGCAGTGCATACCTTTCAACTTAGTTTGACTACTACTTTACACCACTGGGATGTGTGAGTGTCTTTAGTAGGTGTTGAGCCTTCACCTAGAGCACACTACACCCATGTAGACATCAGTGATGTTCATTTGTATAGCACTGTGGCAAAACCTAGGGAACATAACTACAAACTGTACAGCATTTTCACAACTATTTCGATATGTGGGTCATTCTCCCTATCTGCTCTACATACCTCCTTTGTTGGTCTGGTACATTACTGGTTTGACCACTGGATTGGTGAACCTACATTTAATGTCATACTGTGATTTCCAGTTGTCATAACCTGCAATACATGTATGTGAAAACAAGGGCATTTCCTCAAACAACTTCATAAACTGACAGTGGATATAATAAGTGTACACACCCCTCTTAACATGCAAGTGTTTTGTGACATATCACACGAGATCACATGAATATTGTCATGAGATTTCCACCATTTCGTATGACATGTAACCTGTGCATTCTAAATGAGAAACATACACATCAGGTAGGGTTGGCATATCATACATATTAGTATTACAATAGCTGGCTTGCAGAAGGTGCACACCTGTAAGCCAATACTTTGTTAAAGCACCTGCTGTTCTCAGTACAGCATTTAGTCCTCTTGGGATGGTGTTCCTCAGCATGGCACATCTCAACATGGCAATGTTTGCAAACTCTCCCTTGACAAACAGCTCCAAATCTGTCCGATTGCAAGGCCATTCCCTGTGCACAGCACTTGTCAGGTCAACACACAGATTGTGTTTCATATGTAGGTGTGGCCTCTGGCTTGGCCACAGCAGACTGTTGATTGTGTTCTTATGAAGCCATCCTTTTGTTCATTTGGATGTAGGATATGGCCCATTGTTGTGTGCAATGTTGGGATACTTCCCAATCCACAGCTATGTGGCAGACACCAGACAGATCATAGCCACAAGGGACTGGTGTTTGGAAGTGGTCATAATACCATCCGATTTGGCTACAGCCCCAGTTCAAGCTGGTGGACAGCAAACCCAAAGCAAGACACTGCCATCACCCTGCTTCACTGTGCGGGTAGTGCTGTTCTGCTGTTGTGCGGTGCTGTTACTGTGCAAAACTAAACATGACCAAAGTGTAGACAAAGAGAGTTCAACCTTGGTCTCACAACACCTTCACACATTTCCACACATGCATTTTGAAAAGTTGATGTATTGCTGTCCAGACGTTATCCAGAACTGGCTGTTGTGTGTTGTGAGGAACAGCTGCCATCGTCAAAACACACCCTATACCCAAGACATGTGGAGTCCATGGAAGACTGTTGTCACATGTAGTACACACCCAGTACTTGCCAGAGATGTCTGATACCCCTTCACTGTTGCTGTATGGCTCCTGGCAGGCTCCCTGGACATTTCTGGGATTATTTTCCCAACATATGTGTAGGGATGTCCACTTCTTCAAACTGTCACTGTTGCACCATCTCTTTTACACCTTTTGATGACTATCTGCACTGTGTTCCATGGCATATGCAATGCTGTATGTGTCCATAGCATTCAATCCCTTTGCAGCATATTAGGCTGTATGTGAACTATGGCTTTTGCTGTAGCAGGGAACTGTGGGTATACATTGGCATAATCCTGGTATATGAGCTGACTGTTATATGCAGGTACTGCCGGAGTCCATGATCGATGGTAGGTGTGTACCCAATCTGATCAACTGCTGTAGTTGTATCACATGCTGATATACCCCAGTATGAGCTTCCTCCTGTCCACACATATGCATCTAGCTTCTTGGACTGTTTTCACTCCACATGCATGTTCCCCTAACAGAGCTGTATGTTTTACGTTTGCATTGTACAGATTATACATCACATGACAGGTTGCATGGCTTTGGTCTTGTGTATTGTGCTCACATTGTCATATCTCACACATACCTGGCATTGTGACATGTGTGTACACCTTTTATATGCACTGTCTCACAGTACTGTATACAACATATTAAAACTTCAAAAGAGACCATAGCTCTGTCTCTTGTGAGTCAGGCAGAAATATTTTCCCCACCCACCTGGTTACTGTTGTGTTCTTAAATACCACTGTCTTTCTAGTTGCCTGCCTCTTGTGTTAATTTGACCATATATCTCATTTCCTCTCTGCTTTCATTGGCTTGTGTGAGTAAGCACACAATTATCATTTTGTGAAATCACTCCCCTTCAACTATTTAAATTTATTGGCCATCCTACTGTATTCCATAGTACCAGAATACAAAAGTGACCACCCCCTTTCAATCTATTTTGCTGTATTAAAAATAGAGACTCTCCACTAAAACTTAACTTTTTAGACAGATAAAACTTAAGTTACCTACTTTCACATCTAACTTATCTAGTGCACACTGCAGTGTTTAGGATAAACCTTTTTTTTCATCTTACCTTTAAGCATCCCTTGCACTTGCTTAAATAACTGCTGGAAAGCACTAGGAAGCCTTAAACTGATACAAACACTCAACTCTCCTTGTTAATGAGGAATTAATTGTAGGCACTAAACAGCCTATAATTGCAAAGTAACTTGCTAAGGCAAGGGAAACAGCTCCTGTACTTTACAAAAAAAGCACCAAACAAGGCATGTCCAAGGGTCAGCTTCCGGTGATTTCTCCTGTCCACCTGGTGAATCTGGGCATACTGGGGCAATGCAGCAATTGCCTCATGTACACAGACAGCCCTCTCCTCCTACCACCCAACACTACAACCTGTGAGAGATGCACTTACTTAGCCAAACTGGAAGCAAACCTCTCTCCCACCCAAGATTGTGCTAGACAGTCAAGAGGAGAAGGTTAACACCCGCACTACACCTCAAGCAACACATAGCCCTTCTAAACCCACACCACCAACACCCACACATAGCAACATTAAATCCACATATTCGGTGGCCCTTAACTGTAACCTGCCCAAGCAACAAGGACCTCCAAAGCTGAAATGCAAACATGCACCAATCACGACCAAAGTGTCACATAGCTCACAACACCAGTGTACCACCCAGCAACAGCCCCTAAGGCAAGACATTGTACCCAACACTTTAGTCATAGGTGACTCTATAGTCAGGCACACTGATGTCCCACTCACCAGGCTGAACAAGGAGAAAATTACAGTCAGCTGCCTGTCCGGTGCCAGGATCTGCCACATAACACATGCACTCAAGTCACTCCACAACAAGTACAAATATCATTGTCCATGTTGGAGTGAATGACTTGTGACGTACCTCCCTGGACTACATGAAGAGACATGGAAGAGCTCTCAGATCATGTGGCCTAGGCAGGTGTGACCCTAGCCTTGAGTAGCATCCTGCCTTCACCCAGAATGATATCACAATATAAGGACAAAATGATTGACTTCAACAATTGGCTAAGCTTCTGGTATCATTCAAAGGGGATCCAGTATCTGTCTTTCTGGGACGACATGATCAACAAACCACAATGCTTTGCCAGAGATGGGCTGCACCTGTCACCCCTGGGAATCAGGTTACTGGCTAAGGCTCTTGCCACCCCTATAGTGCCTTTTTTAGGCAAAGTTCAAAGGACAAAACCACCACCGTAACAGGTACAAGCATGCAAAATCTGAAGGTAATGCTACTCAATGCTAGAAGTCTAAGCCTCAGAATACACTCTCTTGAGGCACTCCTAAAAATGGAGAACATCGATATCTGTGCAGTAACTCAGACCTGGTTCAAGGCTCCAGAGAGCACCCCTGCAATACCAGGCTACAACTCTTACCACACTTTTCGGCCACCAAACCAGGACCAAAACACTAAAGGTGGAGGAGAGTCCATATTCACCAAGGATATTCACACCACCAGTCTAGTTGTCCAACACAATGCATCTGAAATTCTCCAGGTGCAATTAACACTAGGTAAGACTGCAATCCAAATTGTAGCTTGCTGCAGATCCCCCACCATGCTCCAAGATTATCACTACACCTTTCTAAACATGCTGGAAAATATTAAGATACAACCAAACACCCTAATACTGGGTGATTTTAACTACCCTGCCATTAACTGGGAAAACTACTCATGTACCAACACCTTTGCCCAACGGTTCTTGGAATTCATAAATTTCAATGCCCTGGATCAACTAATCCATAGTCCCACCAGGGGCTTCAATATCCTAGACCTGGTCATTACCAACATGGGAAATCGATGCTCCACACCTATGGTCACCCCCTCGTTGGTCAGGTCTGACCATAAGCTAATCACCCTTAACATCCACATCCCACCCCCACCCCCCAGTAAGGAAACCTTCATAAAAAACTTATCCAAAGCCAACTTCATGCTACTCAAGTCAGAAGTGAAAAACTTCATGACACCCACGCAGACGGGAACTGAAAGTTTGACTGCTGAATCCTACACTAAGGCACTGTACGAGCACATCCACTCATGCATGAATCATGCCATCCCAAATAGAACCAACATGCTCTCCTCCAAAAAAAGGAAGCCAATCTGGTGGTCCCCTGCCATAAACAAACTTTACAACAAAAGGAAGAAACTGTTGCAGAAAAGAGTAAAATCCCAGGATGCAAAAAAACTCCCTTACCAGCCTCAGTAAGAAGCTGAGATTCCTCATAAAATCCTCCAAAGCTAGTTATGAAAATAAAATTGCCAAAGATTCCAAAGACAACCACAAGGCATTCTATAACTATGTCAAGAATCTAAATGGCAATGCTCAGATCTGCTCTGAGCTACAACAGAATGTCATTAAATATACTGATCCCAAGGATATTGCCAATATCCTGGCAGATCAATTCAGTGCCAACTTCACCCCCCCCTCTTGCCCCCTAAACGGCCCATCTCAATACCGGAAGATTGCCAAATTCCAGTAATAATGGCCACACAGGTAAAAAATGCACTCTACAAAGCTAAGAATACAGCATCCATGGGACCAGATGACATCCTGGGCTGTGTATTACATGAACTACAAAATTAACTGGCACCTCACCTAAGTGTCATGTTTAATCATAGCCTCACCTCAGGCTTTGTGCCCACTGAGTGGCGTACAGCTACAGTTATCCCACTCCACAAGGGGGATCCACCTTGGATCCCGGCAACTACTGCTCCATCAGTCTGACAAGCCTGATCTGGAAGGCCATGGGGTATATTATCATGGAATTTATAAACAAAGACATTGGAAACCTTCAAACACTGAACCCCACCCAGTTTGGGTTCGTGAAGGGCCGATCTTGTCTCCTGAACCTGATTGACTTCTTCAAATCAGTTGGCAGAGTTGTGGACAAGGGTAAAGCAGTCCAGACAGGCTATCTGGACCTCGCCAAGGCCTTTGACACCACCCCCCCCACTCTGGAATCATACATAGACTTACTAAGCTGGGCATTAATCCCTACATCACTCGATGGGTTTCCAACTGGCTTACTAACAGAACCCACACTGTAAAAGTAGCCAATTCCAAATCCAGCTCCAGACAAGTGACAAGTGGAGTACCTCAGGGTTCAGTCCTGGGACCACTCTTGTTTGGCATCTACTTCTCTGAAGTACAGGCCAACACTAAGGGACTCTGGCTAACAAAGTTCGCAGATGACTGCAAACTGGGAGCCATTACTGAATCTCCAAATGATGTGGATGCTCTACAAAAGGGCCTTACAGAAACAGATGCTTGGTGCCAGAGCCACGGGCTCAAACTCAATGCCAAGAAATGTATAGTTATCCCCTTTGGGAAAAAACATGTACCCGTGAATTACCACATAGGTGGCAGTACACTAAACACTGAAAGTGTGATAAGAGACAGTGGACTCACCTTCGATAACCACATCACCACAACAGTCAAGAAATCCTTCTATGTAGCACACCTCATCACTAACGGCTTTTCATCCAGGAAAAAGGAGGTCATTGTCCCACTGTACTCATCCCTCATTAGACCCATTATAGAATACAACGCCCCATTTGGTATGTACCACTCAAGACATCTGCAACAACTGGAAAGACCGCAGAAATACCTCACTAAAAGAATCACAGCCCTAAAGCAGATGCTATACGTTGACCCCTTTAAAAAACTCCAACTATACTCTTTCGCATATCGTCTACTCAGAGGCGATCTCTGCTTAACATTCAAGGCCATGTCAAACCCAGAGCTGTTGGACATGCTACATTTAAAGAAATCCCAATCCCTCAGAGCCACACGCTCCAGGGATCTAAACCTTGTCATCACAATAAACAAAACATGCTGGAGGGATAGGTTCCTGACCCAGAGACTCCCCAGACTCTGGAATAGACTGCCCATACATGTCAAGCAGAGTGACTCTTTGGCCTCTTCAAAAGGAACCTTGATGATTGGATGGGAGAAAGGAAATTCACCCTGGGGATCACGTCAGTCACCCTGCTAGACAGGGGTCCAGGGAAGTAAATAGTGTGGGAAGAAATAGCCAGGGAATTGTTATGGCTAGGCTTATATAGGCCCTAGGGCTGATAGTCTAGGACCAACCTATGAACATGTCCCCACATTTTGGCAGTCATTATCCAGATGTCCTGTAATAACAGGTTTGTGGGTTATGCTATTGATATGTGACATCTCATTCAAATAGGCCCCTGTGATATCATGCAGTGAACCCCACCACAGGTGATCTTGCAGATACATGCAATTTGCTGACTATAACAGTTCAGCACATGGCCATATGCATGACCTTAAAATGCCTGGGGTACTGGTAAGCCACAACATGAAGATCTCATACTTACTGGCCTCAGGGTGCTGTGCCTCATGTTGACAAGAGGTACCTAGGTAATATGAGGGGGAGAGGTATTGTCAGCAGCTTCACAATAGCCATTGGTCCAGGAGCAATGCTACATGTATGCATAGGTACAGTTTACACTATGATATTACACTATTTGCTATTCTTCACCTGAAATGGGCACATGTGTGCATTACTAAACCCCACCCAGTGCTCTATTTTGCAATGACATCTGCATCTAAAGACTGTTACTACACAGTTGAAATGTAACCTAAGTATACTGATGTGGAATCTTGCCTTACCTGGATGCTTCTCAGTGGTTTCCTGGGTAGCACCCACCTCCATGATAGCTACATCTTGTAGTGGTTGTTCTCTGTGGGCCATCCCAAGGTTGGCAAGGAGTGCCTCCATTGCTGTAAGTAGGGCCTCTCTGGCTGGCCCCCCCACCAGTAGTGGAATGGTCCCTTGCCACTGCAGCAGCCCATTGCCATGCATGCTGAATCTGGTCAGTTGCTCTGTGCCTGACCTGTTTGTATGTGTGGTCATGGTTCATCAAGGTGTTCACTCTCTGTGTGAGGTCTTCCCAGAGGGCTGTCCTCTCCCGCTGATGTTGTCGACCCCAACTGAAGGTGATGTGGTAGTGTTACAGGATGGCCTCAGTTATGACTGCTGTCTCCTGGACATCTTAGGCTGGAAGCCTCTGCATCACACCTGAAAGACATAAACAGGGAAAACACATCACAAGACATCAGACATTGTCCATAGTTCTTTACAGAGACAGCTCACTAGTAATGAGTGTCAGTAGCCACAACATTACATTAAATAATACTCCAGTACCTAGCAGAATACCTGGCAGAATTGTATGGACATGCATAGCATTATGTGTAAGTAGGCAGTTTGCACCTGATTAATGGTGAGGGTAGGGGTGCATGTGGTGTGCATATCCTACTATACTGATGTTGAGCCAGGGGGGTGATGTTTGTCCTAAACATGTCCGAAGCTGGTCGTCTGTAGCTATGGTGTGTGTGTATGTGCTATGGCTGACCTCCATTACAAGGTGGGTTGGATAGTTGCCTGTGAGATGACAGACATATGTGGGGATGGCCTTTTGATTGCCCTCATTGGATGTGTCCTGTTTGTACTCATACTCAGCATTATATTAATGCACCTCTGACCTACTATGCTCAATCAGACACAAGCTGACATGCTACCCAGATGGTGACTGCTTCTACACACGTGGTGGTGGAATGAAGAAGTACAGGGGAGTATGCAGAGAAAGGTGTTGGCAAAGGAGAAGTGGGATAGACAGATGTAGAGAGTAGACATGAGTATAAAGAGATGGGGTGCAGGGCAAAGAGAGTGTTGGACATGGCTATGGATGTGGAGTCTGACATACAGATGTGGAGTCTGGGGTTATATGTAATGTTGGACAGCACAGATAGTGTATAGAGCCTGTAGCTATTGGCTAGACAGAGGCACATAGCTAGGGAGGATGTGCAGCACAAAAGGGTGATAAAGGAATATGGGTGAAACATACAAACTAGGAGTGTGTTTAGAACATACAGAAGCATCACTTTGATAGTCTGTTCCATGAGGAAAATGGGGGAGGGAGGGAAGGTTGGCTGAGGTGGGTATGGTTAATCAGGAGGTGAAACAGATTATCAAGGAGAATGTAAGGATAGCTATGAGGGGGTTTAACAGTGGAAAGACTGTTGTTCCAAGTGACATACCTTTGGATGCCTGGAGGTGTTTCTGAGGCCTGGCAGTGGTATTTTTAACTGGATTGTTTACTGTAATCTTGGAAAGTGAGAGGATGTGTGAGATGTTGGCGAATGTGTATGGGTACTACTTATCTTAACAAGGGTGGTCTGCGAGCTGTAGTAACAAGTGAGGGATAACATTGATCAGTCACAGGATGAGGTAATGGTAAAGGGTGGTGGCAGCTAGGTTGAGAACATGGTGATGATTGATGATTTGCAGTATGGTTTCATACCAGGTAAGAGAGTTACAAATGCAAATGTTGATGCACAAGTGTTGATGGAGCTCTGCACTGAGGCTGAGATGCAGCTGCATTGTGTCTATGTACACCTACAGAGAACATATGACATGCTGCCTGGAGAGTAGTTGTGGTATTGTATGTGGAGGTCAGGGGTGCCAGAGGAGTCTGTCAGACACCTGCAGGATATGTTGGAGGCTAGTGTGACCGCAGTGATTTCTGGTTTTGACATGACAGGTGGATTTAAGGTGGAGATGGGAGTACATCAGGGGTCAGCTGTGTGTCCTTTCACATTTGCAGTGGTGAGGGGCAGGTTGACAGACATGATCAGACAGGGGCCCCTGTTGACTGTGCAGTTTGTAGATGACATTGTGGTCTGTAGTGAGATTAGGGGACAGGTTGGGAGACCCTGGGGAGGTGGGGTTATGTTGTAGAGCGGGGAGGAATGATGGTCAGTAGGACTAAGTAAGAATACATGTGTGTGAATGGGGTGGGGGAAAGGAATGTTGACAATGCAGGACATACAGTTTAGAAGGTGGATAGGTCTAACTACTTGAGAACACCAGTTCAGAGTCATGGGCAGTGTGGGGGAGAGGTGTACGAGAGAGTACAGGTAGGTTGTGTGTGGTGGGGAGTGGAGTCAGGAGTTATTTGTGACAGACAAGTACCATTAAGAGTGACATGTAAAGTCTACAGGAGGGTAGTGTGACTGACTACATTATATTGGTTGCAGACAGTGGGATTGTACACACAGGCAGGATTCAGGGATGGGCACAGCAGAGTGTGGGATGTTCACATTTGCACTGTTATGACAGGGGGGTTAGGATTAGACCTGCACCAGCTACTTTCTCAGTTTATAACAGCAATATCTCCATCATGGACCTGTGTTTAGGCTTCTGTCCATGAGTATGTCAGACTTTGTCCATATATCATGCAGTCAGAGACATAGAGATATGGTATATCATTACTTGGTGACATAATTCGTAATATCATCTCAGTTAGGTATCAGACTGCCAGACATTTATGTATAAGAGGCCTTATATATGATGACAAGGCCTGGACATTCTTTAGGAGTGAGTTGAGAGGTGTTTGTATTTCTGGCTATTGTAGACAGACTGTCAGGATTGTGTAGCAGTGTATTGTGACTATGTTATTTCTTGGGTGGGTAGATGTAAGTGTTATGTTTCCTTTTCTATCTGCCTTTGCATGCGGATTCAGTTTCTGGTGCTCTATCAAGTGTTACATTTTTGTAGGAAAAGACTGTGACATGCCCCATAACACAGTCAGGCATCATAGTACACTGTATATTGGGCCATTATATGTAGGGGTAGTGTGTGAATATCAAACATGCTGGCAATTTGGTTCACATACTCCTTATACTGTATGCACTTTCACACTGGTGTCTGTTTCTCAGTGCTGTTACATCCCTGGAGTGCCTGGTATATTTTCAATTACATGTGTATTCCCCCAAAGCAAGATTGCTTTTTTGTTGTGTCAGTCTGCCTGTAGTTTGGATATTGCTTGGTGACATAGCTAGCAGCTCAGTGTACTTTCCCTAATGTGATGTTATGTCCAGATATTTGGCAGATGTGTAGTGTTGCCTGGCCCACATAAGCGTTGTGTATGTCTGACACATCAGTGGGGGGATGTGAAGATTTACATGACCAACCCCTGGAAAGTCACTGGGTTTTGGACTTGTGCTATTCCACTTAACAGATGTTGGAATAGACAGGAGGGTGTTACTGCATCACATGTGTTAGCTCATCTACATCAGTATGTCAGATATGTCCACATTTTCATGCCCTCCCCCTTTCCAGGCTTGGTTATGCTTTCTTGCACTCAGCTGTTCTGAGCATACCTGTCATTGGCCAGATTGTTCCAGACTGCCCACGTTTATTGCCCATATTTCTGATCTGTTGAACAGTATCATTTTATTCCTTCCTGTGGTGAATCACTGTGATCATATGGGGATGTCTGTCAATAATATATAATCACATACATAACTAGATATATATATAAATATATATATATATATATATATATATATATATATATATATATATATATGTGTGTGTGTGTGTGTGTGTGTATATATGCATATATATCTATAGCTGTACATGTATGTATGTATATGCATGCATGTATGTATGTATATGCATGCATGTCTGTGGATATATGTATATATAGATATCTCTGTATATGTATATCTCTGTGTGTATATATATATATATATATATATATATATATATATATATATATATCGTTTTTTAATACATGACTACTGATATATCAGTATATTTTTTGTTTGATATCTACACATTATATTATTTTATGATATATATGTACATAATCTATATGCATAATTTCGTATGTACAGCTACATATATCTGATGTATACACTTTTCATATGCATCTATCACCATACACATCTTTATTTGTATATTTATATATTGTAAAAATGCTGGTTCCACAATGTTTGCTCCATAGTATTCTATACCTGTATTGAATGATATATTTAAAAAAAAATATTCAGTAGTACAGCTCTGATGAAGTAGTGGTACATTGCCCTGACTATGGTGTACAGGGTCCTGAGTTGAAGACTGGGCAGGGCTTATTATTTTGTTGCTGGGCAGAACACGGGCTGTTGGATACAGAGTGATTAAGGCACTTTTAAGCAGTTGTAAGCGGGTTTGTGCTGTGGTAAGCAATGCTAACTTCCGGTTAAATATGCTTACAGACAGTTAGCCATAAAAGTGCTTAATCTTTGTAGGGATTGCTTAGCGCCATGCAAACAGGCTTAATTCCACTTACTACTACTTAAAAGTGCTTACTCCCACTTTCCCCTGTGCTAATTTCTTTAAAAGAAAACAAAAAAGGAGTGATTAGGAAAGTGGTGAAAAAGGGGGCACACAAAGGGAAAGACAATAAGGAAAGTAGCTAAGGATGTGCAGGACAGGTGTAGGGAAGGTCCATAGATGTCCATTTCTTCTACACCAACAGCTCTCCATATATACTGAATTTGGAGGTATATTTGGACACTCAAACCCCTGAGAGAGGGGTGAGGACAACAATAATGTGTTGTGAAGCCAATTAGACCAGATTACATGTATCCAGTGGACATGTGTGCAAAATGAACAGCTATATATGGGGTGCAAATTTTTTTGGGGAACAGATTGCCCTTTTTTTAAGGTGAGAGTGGGATGTTGGGGAAGGATAGTAGGTATATTTGGAGAGGTAGGTTGGGTAGGAAGACAGACAAGACAGACAAGACAGCATACAGGGGTGGTATATGACACATGTGGGGGTAAACACCTTGGGCGGGGAGGGGTGTTGGGAAATCAGAAGCCCATGAGCCCCCAAATGGAAACAATGGGAATGAGGTCCCCACCCATGGGCAGTCACCACTGCACCTTCATGGCCTCGAAGGTGGCTGTGCTGAGGGCTGAGCAAGAGGGGCAGGCTGACCCTCTAATTGCACCACACAGCCCTCAAGCTGGTGTAGAAGATCTCCAAACTCCTTTTGGAGCTTGCTATGCACCAAATCCCGGACCTGGCTTCGGGTGACAGGATTCTGTCTGTGCCCACTCCCAGGGGCGGGCAAGCTCCATCCGCTATGGTGGTTCCACCTGAAGGTGGTGCAGGACCAGTGGATGAGGAGGTCCCAGGGTGGGTCCAGACATGCTGGGGCCCGGTGTCATGGCCAGATGAGGTGGGAGAGGTGGGTCCACTGGGACCAGCCTTCCCAAATGTGCTATGGTGTTACACTTTTAGAACATATGTGGGTTAGTAATAGTCAACACAATCCAGGATTAGTTATAACAGCATGCATGGATATTCTCATTAACTCAAAACAACAGATTTGGAACAGTTGCATAGCAAACAGAACACATGCATATATGGAACCACAGTGGCCATTACAATGGCATGCAGGTTACATTGATAGCAACATGCCACCAATGATAGTATTTCAACATGGAACATTAACAGAAACACATTTCAATATTTATTGAACAATAGGACATATGTCCCAACAGTAGGTTTGGTGTAAACATACCCACTGATTTGTGTGTTTAGATTATTGTTGCAGATATGGTGGGGGGGATGTCAATTAACAACTTGTATATCCTTGCAGTACTCACAACTTTAATGGTCATTGCTCTAATCATTACTCTACAGGTATTATTACAATACCCTATGACCTTGGTTTGGGCAGTGGTATGTTTGTACACAGTGTATACTTCACCTGTCTTATAGCTAAATTCTACTTCTCTTACCTGTTAGACCTGTGGAGGGTATGTTTTTAACACTACCTGACTGTTTCTACACATATTCCCAGATTCCTAGTTAAAATTATGCACATACCTCTCAATTTCTTAATGCACAAAATGTGGGCAAAGCTTGACAACATGGGGGTACAAATAGGGACATATTTTGAATATTGCTCTTATAAACTTTTAGACAGTTCCTAGTGTAACAGGATTTGTTTAAATGTACATTTTCTGAAGGATCTGATGTCCAATACTCAAATGTATGTGTGCTAAAAATACAACAATTTGTGTTTCATCAGAGTGAGCTATTTAGAAACTGCTGTCTGTTCCTTCAGTGTTTTCTGTCTAAGTCTCTCTTGGTTGTTCAATCTGACCTTGTACTTACAACAGTCTTATACAGCCATTCCTAGACATATTTTTATGTAGCACAGTGTGAGAAATAGTGGTTGACACAATACTATTCATATCAGATCTTGGTGAATGCTACATGTCAGGACATACAATACCAGAGTAAACACAACCAGTACAGGATTTAAAACGTTATTGCCAGGCAGTTACAGTTTTCTTATCTGAAAGACCTGTGAGGGGAATGTTTTTTAACACTACCTGACTGTTCCTACATATATTCCCAGATTCCTAGTTAATATTATGCACATACCTCTCAATCTCTTAATGCACACACTCTGGACAAAGCTTGACAAAATGGGGATACAAATAGGGACATATTTTGAATATTGCTCTTATAAACTTAGAGAGTTGCAAGAGTAACATGATTTGTTTTAATATACATTTTCTGAAGGATTAGAAGTCTGAAACTCAAATGTATGTCATTATTTAGTGACTACAATTCTGAGATCATCCCAGTGATTTGCCAGGGAGAAAGAGGAACAGGCCAAAAATATGAGCCAATTATCTGGACATTCTGCGAAAATCTGTACAGTTGAAAGGTATGATTATGCATACAGCTTACTACCACTCCCAGGATTCGAACCATGGCTGTGTGTGCTAAAAATACAACAATTTGTGTTTATCAGAGTGAGCTACTTAGAAACTGCTGTCTGTTCCTTCAGTGTTTTCTGTCTAAGTCTCTCTTGGTTGTACAATCTGACCTTGTACTTACAACAGTCTTATACAGCCATTCCTAGACATATTTTTTATGTAGCACAAATTTGTTTACTGTCCCTGACATCCCTCAATGTGCTTTCATTACATTTTTTCATGTGTGACTATACTGTATGAGGCACTTGTATTTATATGGGGGTTTCACAACGTTATTAAATTGACACCTCACATCTGGACCTACTACAGTACTCTGGTTAACAAATATATGTTATTTAGTAGCTAATTATAAAAAAATGTTTATGTACTGCTTTCATATGTAAAATGCAAATTGGTTACAGTGGGGATTGAAGTGGGAATGGCTGCTTGCAAAGCATACACTCTAATCACTACATTATTGCAGTGCTGCTTATGTTGGATGTGTCTTGCTATTTAACTTCTTGTGCTGTTTAAGCTGGACTAATATTAACTAAGCAATGGGCACACTTGTGCAGCTATGCTTAAACTTTATTGCATGTATAAAAAAAAATGTATTTGTTGCGTTTTTTTATTTTTACCCTTCAGAATATCCATGCTAATGCTGAACCTGTTATTCTATCAACTTCCTGCTTTGTGGGACGATTATCCCTTATGGCTTTGTCCACATTCCTTACTCTGACAGTTTGGGAGGTGTGCACTATGTGCTTATGCTACATGTGTTATTCTATCAATTTTTGCCTTGGTAGGGACGATTGTCCCTTATGGCTTTGACCAGATTTGTCACCCTGATGGGTTGGGGGTGTTACGAGTGTTCTCACTCATTTTAAATTGCCGAACAGCAATTCTGGTGTGCAGGGGGCATGTGTATTGTGAGAGCACTGCTCTCAGACACACCCCCTGCACTTGTACACAGAACCATGTCCGTTTAAGAGCACAGCAGAGCACCTTCATGAATATGCATGGCAAGCTGACGTGCTGTATGGGAATGGTCCCTTCCATGCAGGAATAAGGTATTCCTGCATGGACGTTTGCTGAATCCTGGGGATATACACATATGCCAGAATCCTATGCCAGTATTTGTAACTTTGTCCAATGCCTTTGTGCTTCTAAATTTATACCTTTTGGGCTTTTTGAAATTATGCTAATGGACAAACTTGTAGTACCTTTGAATAGCTAGACTTTGCGAAATAAACATCTCGGGCACTTTATACTTTTGTAATATCATTTTGAAAGTCTAAATGCTAAAGTCATTTATCATCACTTTGCTAAAGTCGCTCATCATCATCATTTTAAGAAACATTTCAACAACTTTAAGATGCAACTGAATAACTCTTGGGCACTGTAATATTCTTGTAATGTTGTCTTTTGCAAAAAATTACCTCTTATCAGTGTAAGAAACATATCAATTAGCTGCACAATGTGAATAAATCGGACATCTCATGGCCAAAACTCAATAACACTTTGAAGTAATTTCACTTTGCAAATAACTGCATACAGCACACTGAAATGTTCCCAAAATGGTGGTACTTTGCTAGACAACTCTACAGTACAAGAAACACTCTGTAATGGCAGCACTTTGCGAGTAGACACACCCAGCACAAGAAACTTTTCAAAATGGCTATACTTTGACTGTATTTCATGAAATAGTTGCACTTTGCACACAATAAACCCTTTGAAATACATGCACAGTAATAAGCACGCTCTGTAAGCACTTTTACACTCTTTCAGATATTTCAAATAGCTTTAGTTATGCCCTTGACACAATATGAAGATATAGTTATGCCAAAATACAGCACTTTGCCAAAACACATACAGTTGCCTTGCTTTATTTTTATTTAATGTATTTATTTATTTTCAGTTTGATTACCGGGAAAGTCCACTGGGCCAAGAAGAACCCATTTTCAGTGGAGGCCTGGGGAGAAGAGCTCCAAGGCAGTACAATCAAAGTTACAAATGCACAAGATAAAAAAACAATTGAAGTGTACAAACAGCAGTATACCTACAAGAACAAATACAAAATAAGAATGTTTTTTTTTTTTTTTACACATTATTAGAAGTATTTACATCTTGCAGTCGACTGAGAGTCAGCTAAACCATATTGGTTCAATTTAGAATTGAAATCAGACTGTAGATTGGTGCAAGGGGCGGGGTTAGAGAAGAGATTCCCATGATTTTATGTAGGGTGAAAGCAAGAGCATTTCCATTTGGCAGATAGGTGCGAGAAGAGTTGGGTCTTGAAGGATTCTGTGTAAGGAATAGTCCTAAGGGAAGGAGGAAGAGAGTTCCATTTTTTACCTAGAGAGAAGGATAGTCATAACTGGCCAGTGGGAAGTTTAGGTCTGTGAATGGAGATTAGGGTTTTGTGTTCAGATCTCAAAGATCTGCTAGGGATGTATGGTGGAAGGATGCTGGATAAGGCTGGGCATTTTTCTGGGAAGAATATTAATTTGTGTGCGGTCGTTAGTTGAAGATAGTCAAGGTGGTTAGGGAGTTCTAATCAGTTCAGAGCTTGAAGGGTTAGGCAGTGGTGGGTTGAGGTTTTGGATTTGGAGGTGAATTTAGCAATCTTATTATAGCAAGATTCGAGTTTAGAGGTGAGGGAAGCAGACAGATTAGAAAGAAGAGAGACGCCATAAAGTTGAGAGGGAAGAAGGTAGGTGGTGGCTAGAGTGTGCCTAGAGGAGTCTGAGAGAAATAGATTATTCCTGTAGAGCATACCTAACTTTTGGTGGTTTTTTTTATGTTTTGTTGTATGTGGAGGTCGAATTTGAGGTGTTCATCAAAGGTAATACCAAGGAGTTTTGCGGAAGGGACAACTTCTATAGGTATGTTGGTTTGGGTTAGGATGTTGAATGTGTTTTTGTCAAAGGAAGAAGTCTTGGAAGGTAGGAAAATTAGGATTTTAGATTTATTGGAGTTGAGGGAGAGATGGTTTTGGTGCATGCAGTTTTCTGTAGTGGAAAAAGCAGTTTGTGTTTTGGACAGAAGTTCAGAAGAATTGGGAGTGCTACAAACTAAGGTAGAGTCATCAGCGTATTGGATGACTGTAGTGTCAGGGAGGAGTGAAGGTTATTTATGAAGATGTTAAATAGCATGGGGCCAAGGATGGATCCCTGAGGAACACCTGTAGGTGTGGGTAAGAAGGAAGAGATAGAGTCCTTCCATCTGACAGCTTGTGATCTGTCAGTGAGGTAACTGGAGAACCAGGAAAGAGTATTAGGGGAGAGATTAAGGTTGGAGAGATGAAGGAGAAGGTGCATATGGAAGATGGTGTCAAAGGCTTTAGAAAGATCTAGTAGAACAGTGGATACAAGGAGTCCAGAGTCTTGGGCTTGATTGGCAGTTTCTAAGAAGGACAGTAGGGCAGGTATAGTGCTGTGGCCAGGACGGAAACTGTGTTGGGTGGGTGAGAGTAACTGGTTCTCCGTTAAGTAGGGTAAAAGTTGCTGGTGGACACATTTTTCAAGAATTTTAGATATTGGAGAGAGTAGGGCTATGGGGCGGAAGTTAGAAATGGAGGTATTTTTTCCTCCTTTGTGAAGTGGAAGAATGTAGGCTGAACGCCAAAGTTTGGGAACATAAGATTCTTTTAAGGATCAGTTGATCAGGATGCTAATTTAATGTGTCGTTTTTCCTTATTATATTCGTTTTGCTCATTTAAGCCCTTTTCATGCCCATTGTACTTTTCTTGTGCTCGATTTGCTTGTTTTGCATTAAACACACTCGTTTTTGCTCTACTGTTGATCATTTCATCAAATACCTTTGTTTTAAATACTTCCTTTAGTTAAACTTTTCATGTCTTCTGCTTGCTTAATAATGCAGTTTGTACTCTTGTTATGTCCCCTTTTATCTTTTCTATCAAATAAACAGTGTGTGCTCTTTTTCATTACTTGTGATTCTTTTCTGGCTCTTTTTGTGCCCTTTTCTCTCAGTTTGACCTTCACTGTCATCTCTGCACCTCACACCTCATGGCTCTGAATATTATTCCCTGCGATCCTGGTTCTGACACCATGTCATTCTCCTATCTAGGAGACAACAGAAGAGTCAAACTCCATACTGGATTTTATCCAGCATATTTACATTTAGTTTGCACAGAGTTTGTTAATCATACTAGGAGGTGTGTTGTGCTGTTTTATATAGTGAATATTCCTTTTGCTTCACCTGGGGAGCATGGCTGAAAGCAACACTGCTTTAGAATTGGAATACGTGCTACATGAAATGACGGTACAGAGTACTTTTGATGGGGAAATAACAGCTCAAACCAGAAGATTAACTCAGCAGTTTGGCCACCAGAGGAACCCACAAGGAAGGGTGGATTTGTTGCTTAGTGCTGGTAATAACCCTCTAATTTCCAAAAATAGAGTTTTTAATGACCAAGTAAATGAAAAGACATCTAGTGTTAATGACTTTGAAGTGAATAAGTGCCTTTATACGCTACAGGATAATTTGTATAAACTTAAGAGGTATCAGGCACAAAGGCAACATTTTGAGGCCTGCCTTGCATATCAAACAGTGCCTCATCGGTTTAGAGTTCTTAATATGCCCACACAGGGAGAACATTATCCTGAGTTATTAAAAATGTGGCTGGAGATTAACCTGCAAACAGGTTTTGCATATATGAGACTTTTGAATGACTTTTTTTGGGAAACAATAAAAAAATAACAGTGGAGATATACAAGTTTCCACATGATATTTTAGATTTCAAAGTCTCACATATTTTGGATACTATTGAACTATATGAGAAGACAATTATGCAAGGGAAGTTCAAGAAAATAGATAGGAACATACAAGACTTTCCAATATCAGAGTGTTTTGCTGGCCCAGAGAAAAGAGGGAAGAAGCAAAACAGCACACTACTCCACCGTCAGAATAAACTAGTAGTGGCAAAAGTGGCACCACATGAATTTAACAAACAGCACACTACTCCACCATCAGAATACACTAGTAGTGGCACCCACATGAATTTAACAAACAGCACACTACTCCACCGTCAGAATACACTAGTAGTGGCACCACATGAATTTAACAAACAGCACACTACTCCACCATCAGAACACACTAGTAGTGGCACCCATATGAATTTAACAAACAGCACACTACTCCACCGTCAGAATATACTAGTAGAGGCACCACATGAATTTAACAAACAGCACACTACTCCACCATCAGAATACACATTCCACAGAAGACCCAGTTGTGCAATCGAAACAAAATACACTTTGTTCTACTAGTAACAGTTCAAAAAATGTGAACAATTCAAAAAACATGAACAGTGCATTTATGGGATTACCACTACCCATATGTCAGAAAGGAAGGTGTGATTGAAGCAGATCGAGGAGCCATGGGAGACAGAAGAGGAAATTCACATCTAATAAGAAACTTTCCACTCATGAGGTATCGGTCCTCGAGAAAGGACTCACTTTTATTCCGTCTCAACCAGCAAATATGACAGAGAGTATATTGGACTTAAAAATGTTCACATGTAACATCATGTTGAAGATGCAGTTTCCAACTACTGATCCATGTACTGTCAACAAGAATTGTAATTCTATAAAACCTAGTACATATATGCCCCCCAATCATCCATTAGTGGAGGCATTTAGTAAATTATGTACAGATGATATTTACACTTTGAAGAATCAAATAGAAGATTTTTTATAATATTATTGGGCAAGAATATAGAGCTTTAAGAAGCCTACAAAATAGTAATGACATCATTATAAAACCCACTGATAAAGGCAGCCCAACAGTAATTATGGACACTGTTTACTATGTTGATAAAATGTATAAGATGTTAGGAGATCTGACCACATACAGTATGGTAGATATTTTAAAAATACACCAGATGAAAACACGTATAGATGGCATGTTATTAAATTTGTATAATAGTCAATGTATTACTAATGACATACTTAAATATTGTCAAGTCGAACATCCTAAGATCCCCTGCATACAGGGCATCCCAAAAATCCATAAGCATCCTACGCAACCCCTTTAAGACCTATAGTGTTTGTTGAGGGTTGGTTAACTCAACCTTTTTCTATCATATTGGAGAAGCATTTGCATCCTATTGTAGCTGTGAAGAACAACATTCTTGATGACACCAGAAGTTTTTTGTCAGCTCTTTATGGGTTCATTTCCACATGTAATAAAGTTAATAGCATTCAGTTTGTGACAATGGATGCGTGTTCACTATTCACTAAAATTCTCAATGAGCAGGGTATTATGGCTCTGAGAGAATATCTTGTTACACATAGTGAATATCAAGAGGATGATTTAGAAGTCATTACCACCTTCAGTGGTATTAACTAATAATATGTTTGTGTTTATTGGGAGGTATTACCTTCAGCTTGATGGCGTAGCTATGGTCACTGCATGTGCCAGTAGCTCCACCAACATATTTATGGCAGCTAGAAAAACAAAACATATATTGAATGAGATATATAGTAAGTTTATTCCATTCTACCGTTGCTTTGTGGACATCTTTTTTGTATGGATTGGAGATGCTCATGTTTTTCAACAGTTTTGTGGGCATATTCAAAATATCGATGTGTTTTAGAAGTTTGACATAAAACATGATCCATATAGGATAGATTTTTTGGATGTCAGAACTAATAAGGATGATATGGATAATGTCACCACTGGAATTTTTAGGAAGTCTTGCACATGCAATAAGTTGCTTCACCGCAATAGTATGCACACCCCATGTGTTTCCCAATGTAGTGAGAGGGCAAGCCATTTGAGCATCTAGGCTTAATGCAAGAGATAAAAGATTTGAGGATGAATTCAAGGAGCTCAATCATAGATTTATATCCAGAGGTTATAAACAATCCTACATTAGTCCAATTTTGGAAGATGCAAAATGTGATAGAGACATCAAGTTTCATCCCTTTTATTCTAGCAATAGTGATGGGTTACCAAAGAGAAATTCCACTAAATCAGAGAAACAGCATTTAAAATACTCTATTTTTTACAATAATGATAATAAATATATTAGAGAGATTATTAGTAGTCACTGGTAGATTCTTACAACAGATAGTAGGATGCGCAACATAGTAGGTATGCAGCCTAATTTTAGATATAAGAACAAGAAAATATTAAGAGAATGTTATGTGGATATAGAAACTATGACCAGGAAATGAATAAGACTGGTGCTAGTAAATTTTGTACAAAACATTGCAAAGCTTGTAGTTAATGTTCATATATTAACAATAGTGGCCATTTCGTCCACCAAGTTACTACTAAGCAGTTTAAATTTTATGTGCATGCAGATTGTAACAGCATTAATATAGTATATTTAGCTCAGTGTAAAGTTTGCCAAGTCTTCTATGTTGGAAACACCAAAAGACGACTGAAAGATCGCATTAGAGAACATATTTACAGTATTACCATGCACAATGTGAACAATGCACTTGCCAAACACATAGCTAATAGCTCTTCTGAGCATCAGTTTAGTTTTAAGGTCATAGAAAAGATCAATGACAGTGAACGCAATGGAGATCTTTCGAATCATACAGAAAATCAAGAAATTAAATGGATTATTAGACTTAGGGTAGATGGCAAAATGGGTCTGAATGGCGACTGATGAAGCGGTCATTGAGATCGTGAAAGCGCTTACCCAATACTTTTATTAAAGTGTTACCAAAGTTTTTTATGTTATTATATATGTTTTAGTCTGCTGTTTTCATTCTACTGGATTTATATAGTTTGTTCAGCCGTGGTGGTATTGGCCCAGTTGTGTTTTTTATTTTACATATACACTTATGTTTTATAACGATTATTTATATGTATATGTATATATTTAGTTTTTACTGATGTAGTATGAGACACACATTTTTTGGGATGGTGTTACCCTTTTAACAAGTGTATTTCATAATGGCCCTTTTAAGAAGTTAAGCAATTGAATGATGCAATGTGTTTTACTTATTGTCATTGGTTCCTGTAGTTTTAAAAGTTTTATATGACACACACAAAAAAATGTTGTATTAAGGTCTGATGAAGCAAGTATTTCACTGGTGAAAGCGATCACCTACTTGTTTTTTATTTTAATAAAGACTGGCTGTGTTTCAAACTCCATACTGGATTTTATTCAGCATATTTATGTTTGATTTGCACAGAGTTTGTTAATCCTGCTAGGAGGTATGTTGTGCTGTTTTAACTTATATAGAAACTAACAACTGCAATCATGCATGCTTTCTCTCTGGCTGCACTTTCAAAATGGCACTAGGGATTGCACGTGCCTGGAATTTATACATGCATGTATAGCCTTGACATGCTTCTTAAAGATACAGAACATACATCACTTGCACTCTGATCTACCGTTACCAAGGTTGGATTTTCCACACTAAATTCTTTACTTCACAGGTAATTCATAACTTTAGTTTCTATTTCTTCAACTTCTCCATTACTAATCCTCTTTTCTACTTGCCTCCTTTGTTTATTTATTTTTTGTATTGCAAAATTTCCTCCTTTGTTTATTTATTTTTTGTATTGCAAAATTTGCCATGTCTGGATGCCTTTGCCTCTATTTCTCTTTAAATATTTTTGGTGTTTTTTTGTATTGATTAGTTTTGCTTTCTCCTTTGCATAAATATTGCACCATATTAAATCTGTTTTTCTTTCCCATATCAATATTTCTTCTTCAGATGTCTCCCACTCCTCTTATTTTTCCTTACTTTAAGGACTCATTCTTCCATCATGCTGTGACATAACCTGTGTTATTTCTACACTAAATTCTTCACTTTGTAAGTATTACATAACTTCAGCTTCTATTTGTTTTACTACTTAATTAATCATCTGTTCTACATCCCCCTTTGTGATTTTATTTTTGTATTGTGAAATTTTTCATATCTGGGTGCCTTTGCCTGTATTTCTCTTCAAGTATCTTTGGAGTTGCTTTTTTGTATTGATTAGTTTGGCTTTCTCCTTTGCATAAATATTCAGATCTGTCTTTCTTTCCCATGTTGGTGTTTCTTTTTAATACCTTTCAAAAACATCTAGGTTTTGTTCAATATCTTCTTGCACTTCCACAGTCACTTCTTTTTTCAAATGGCCCAAGTTTATTTGGCCTATATAATGTTTTTCATAAATCTGTTTTATTAATGAACACAAATTTACATTTTAAGCTTTTGACATTTTTTCTTGTGCAAGTACTTTTCTTTCCTCTAATTTCTCTCCTAATCTCTTTGAATATTTTCTCATAATACTTGAAATTCGCAATAACAACTTTAAATAAAACCAACTAAAAAGAATAAAAACTCACCGCATTCCAACGAAATTTTATTACACTATTAAAACAAACTGATAAATGCTTTCATCATACAAATACAGACCCCTGGATTCAGCAAGCAGCCATGCAGGAATAAGTTATTCCTGCATGGCAGAAACCATTCCTGATCAGCACAGAAGCATGTCATGCATATGTATATAAGTGATGTAAAACGGACACAGTTCCATGTATGAGTGAAGGGGGTGTGTCTGAGAGCAGAGCTCTCACAAAGCACACACACCCTGCACTCCAGAATTGTCGTTTGGCAATTTCAAATGAATGAAAATGTTCATAACACCCTCAACCTATCAGGGTAAGAAATCTGATCAAAACCATAAGGAACAACCATCCCTACCAAGCCAAAAGTTGATAGAATAACAGATTTAGCATAAGCACATAGTGCACACCTTCCAACCCATCAGAGTAAGGAATGTGGACAAAGCCATAAGGGACAATCGTCCCACAAAGCAGAAAGTTGATAGAATAACAGGTTCAGCATTAGCATGGATATTCTGAAGGATACAAATAAAAAAACACAACAAATATTTTTTTTTATACATGCAATAAAGTTTAAGCGTAGCTGCATGGGTGTGCCCTTTGCTTAGCTACACTTAGCCCAGCTGAAACAGCACGATAAGCTAAAAAGCAATAGACATCCAGTGCAAGCATAAGTGTAATGGTGTTAGAGGGTATTAATTAGGGTATTAATTAGTTAGAGGGTATGCCTTGTATGCAATCATTCACGGTTCGAGACTCACCAAAGCCATTCCCATTTTGTATGTGTAAACATATTATTTTATGTATAATTATGTAAGAAGTAACTGATTTTTCTCAACCAGACTAGTGTATTAGACCCAGATATGAGGTGTCAGTGTAATAAAGTAGTGAAACCCCAATATAAACATAAGTGCCCCATACAGTATAGTCACACAATAATAAATTAATCACAGTACATTGGGGGATGTCAGGGAAGGTAAATAAAGCTAATATTATGTAATGAATGATGAATCAATCCCATACAGGTGGTGGACCAATATAATAAAATATAAGAAATGCTAAGCATTCCACAGCTATATTGACCAGGTGTAAGCATTGTGTACATACGAATACTAAGCAATGGATAGCCCAGGTAAGTGAATTTTCCCATTGGTAAGCAATGCTGAACCTGCCCCTTTAAGGACTGCCAACTTTAGCTAAGCAGGTTTGCCCGTAGCTCAGCTTAGCATTTTCAAAACAGTCCAATCATGGCAAAGGGTGGGAAATCGGCCATATTTAACCCCGCAGAGAGAATACAGCTCATAACTGGTTGTAGCTCTCCACTATAGGCAGTATGGCAGGAGTTGGAGAGGGCATGCGCTTCCGGGTGCAACGCTGGGGAATACAGGAGTCCAAAGTCATGGTAGGATTCCTGGTAAAAAACAAAAAACATTACATGAGACTGCTGAAGGACCAGTACCAGGGCTTCCAATACAAAGCAGAAGCCTGGTAAAGTCTTGCTCATGATCTCACCAGTGCCACTATGGCAACTTGAAACAGAGGAAGAGGAAGCTCTTGGAACAGTGGGTACAAGAAGCAAGAGACAGGGGAGATGTCCCAGCAGTGTGTAAGTATTGACAGCAATAACTGTTTACCAAAGTCCATCCTGTGTATATGATGGATAGGTATGCATAAATGTTTCTCTATTTTCATTACAGCTGCAGCTGAGTGGGCTGCGAACCAGGAAGCCCATGCCAGCAGGTTGCAAAGGCTGCGTCGCAGGGCTGGTGAGTAACACTCCTGCTTGTAGTAGTCATACCAAATAAATATAAAGGAGTAAAATGTTACCTGGCACCATAAAAATGTGTATGGTTTGTACTGAATAAACCAGTAATAGTCATATATAGGTCTTATTTAAATGCCTGGCAATAAAGTTCTAAATCCTGGACTGGTTGTGTTTACTCTGGTATTGTATGCCCTCACATGTTGCATTCACCAAGATCTGGTATGTGATTAGTACTGTTGTGTCAACTGTTTCTCACACTGTGCTACATAAAAAAATATGTCTAGGAATGTCTGCATAAGAATATTATAATTACAAGGTCAGATTGTACAACCAAGAGAGACTTAGACAGAAAACACTGAAAGAAGAAACAGTGCTTTCTAAATAGCTCACTCTGATGAAACACAAATGGTTGTATTTTTAGCACACACAGCCATGGTTTGAATCCCGGCAGTGGTAGTAAGCTCTATGCATAATCATACCTCTCAACTGTACAGATTTCTGTAGAATGTCCAGATATTTGCCTCATATTTTTGGCCTGTTCCTCTATTTTCCTGGCAAATCACTGGGATGATCTCAGGACAGTAGTAACTAAATAATGACATACATTTAAGTTTCAGACTTCAGAGCCTTCAGAAAATGTATATTAAAACAAATCATGTTACTCTAGCAACTTTCTAAATGTTTATAAGAGCAATATTTAAAATATGTCTCTTTTTGTACCCCCAGTTTGTCAAGCTTTGTACAAACTGTTTGCATTAAGAGGTTGAGAGGTACATGCAGAATTATAACTAGGAATCTGGGAATATGTGTAGAAACAGGTAGTTTTAACAAACATTCCCTCCACAGATCTACCAGATAAGAGAAGTAGAATTTAGCTATAAGACAGTTGAAGTATACATTGTGTACAAACATACCACTGGCCAAACCAAGGCCATAGGGTATTGTAATAATGCCTGTAGAGTAATGATTAGAGCAATGATCATTAAAGTTTTGAGTACTGCAAGGATAAACAAGTTGTTAAATGACATCTCTCTCTCCCCCCACCATATCTGCAACAATAATATAAACACACAAATAAATAGGTATGTTTTACACCAA